>NC_139647.1:17610349-17627849 GCF_964638095.1 Poromitra crassiceps
GACAGATGGTGCCGTGTGCAAAAGGTCACGCAGTCAGAATAAAAGCCAAGAGAACAATTACACGTCATTTATCAAACCAGATGCAAATAGATCCGTGTGGAAAGTGGTGTCGGTTGACAAGATGACAATGACAAGATCTGACATCACTTAACCTTTGGTCCACATGTTTCAAACAAAGTATAATTTTTTCCATAATATTCTCCAATCCTGTATTTCAGTGTGTTACAACATTCAACATGTTCAGCTAGCACTAGCACACAGTATTCACCTTATGTAGCCACGCCCATTTGACCCGGTTGTGTGGCCGTATCAAAACTTCCGGATAAAAATAAAATAAAATAAAAAATGGCTGCGCTGCTCCAATATCATTTAACTCTGAATTAACTAATAATTTAGCCAATTGTATGTAACATACCAAATAAAAGCAAACGGCAATGTCTAAGAATGCAACGCCATGTAACTGGCTCGTTAATTCTCGCATTCCAGGGAATTACGTTAACGTCTGCGGGTCTTTATTGACGTTAGTGGCTCGAGCGCTCGGAGGAGAGAAAACTATCTGAAGCTTGCTTGCTGTGTACCGGCTCAAAGTAGTAGGCTACGTTCTTTATTTTACCCCTTCACTGTTCGCTCCAAAAACAACTCTCTTATTTTGCGCCATGACCGCCGGAAGTGTTAAAAGGACCCGGAAGAATTTGGCCCACTGTAAGGTCTGAACATAAGGTGAATAGCATCAGGTTTCAATCTCCTTACACATTCTAGAGGTGAAGGTTAGAGCCAATGGTACAGCAGGCTATCGTCACATGACGCTTAACAAGTTTTAGGTGCGTTTTGAGCAGGTTGGACTCGGCTCGGTTCAGTTTGGTTCATGTAGGAGAACGTCAGGAGTGCCTTCACTTTACACTATCTCCACCCCGGGCCTGCTTTCCAGTACGTTCCTGAAGGTGAGACACAATGGGGCGGAACCGAGGTTAATTACGCAGCATCTGGTTGGCCGCCACGTGCGCCGCTCAACATAATTGTGTAACGAATGAGGGGAGAGGCAGCATTTTCCCCGCTCGTTTGTGCCACGCCACTTACACAGAGCAACAGTGCATCATGGGTAAAACAAATAGAGCCGTCATCGCCGCGTCGCGCGCCACGTTTAGACAGCGAACAAGGAATTCACCAGCTGTTTTTACCAGGCCTGCACTGTGTGTGTGTGTGTGTGTGTGTGTGTGTGTGTGTGTGTGTGTGTGTGTGTGTGTGTGTGTGTGTGTGTGTGTGTGTGTGTGTGTGTGTGTGTGTGTGTGTGCCTGCACAGAGATGGTGTGTGTATAGGAGGAACATGAAGGTGAGTTGTTAAGGTGATGAAGACATAATTGCACAGAAAGGAACATGGTGGAATTTTGATTCAGACTGCGTAGAAATGTTAGCTTGTGTTTTTGCTAAATTGATTGACATGTGTGAACTAATTCCTTTCAAGAGGGGGCGCTGTTAGCAGAGTTTCTTATTCAATTTGCTAAGATCCTTGAGCCACTTTATTATGAAACCAACAGTGAAGTTGATTATGGCTGTGGGATGTCTTTGAGTGCGAGACACTTGAAACGTCAACCTTCATCTCCAGTGCCACCTGCCACCAAATCACAACGTGAGGTTTCTCCTTCCATCCTGGATGTATGAAGCTCTTCTCTTCTCACCTTCAATCACAGTAAACAGCACGACACGCATGCTCCTGTTTTGCAGCAAACCGCCAGAACAGCCACCCCATTCCACTCCACTCCACTCCACTCCAGCACTTGACGGGAGCTTCCCAGCGTGTCATGGCCGCATTACAAAACACAGGCGGAGCCATCAGCATAAATCGACGTTTTCCGCCGCCTCCATAAAGTACCGCCCGTTACGTCGTAAAGCCGATGAGCCCGCAGCAACGAGCGTCTGCACGCCTCCGCCGAGCGAAAAGCCCGTTCCCACCTTTACCGCTGATTAACGGTGGTCTCACCGTTTTCATAATGCTATTTAAAGCCAGGAATGAATCAATTTCATATCTCGCCTTTTAATGGGCCGTATTTATTCTCCAATTGCTGGGATTTAATAGGCCCGAGGAAGGAGGGGGGGTGGGTGGAGCGGAGGGGGGGGGGGGGGTGGAGCGGAGAGGGGGAGGAGAGGGGGGGGTGGAGAGGAGGAGGGGGGGTGGGTGGAGAGGGGGAGGAGAGGAGAGGGGGAGGGGGAGGAGAGGAGAGGGGGAGGAGAGGAGGAGGCTCGTGAAAGCAAAGAAACAGTTAAGAGTATTTATGACACCAGAGAGTAATGGGCTGTGCGTGTGCTGGTTGTATAGCTGCAGGAAAACACATACGATCCCCCCCCCCTACACACGCAATCACACGCACTGTAAGTTCCATACATGTATGCATATATACACACACATGGCCGCACACACACACACACACACACACACACACACCGCAACAGGGTTGATCAGATATACCACCAAGCCTCCAATCTCATCAGCCAGGGAGGAAAGGAGAGAAATGGTACCGTGTTGTTCTGTAAATATGTATGTACAACGTACACAAACACACACGCACACACACACACACACACACACACACACACACACACTCACTCACAAAAGGTGATCACAGAAATGTAGGCACACACACCGCCATTTGAATTGATCATGGTCAATGGAGAGAATGGACAAAGTCACGCCCACTTCCAGTGAAGGCATACGCACCAAGAGATTTCATCCGCCATTCTTTTTGCCCATCTACATTTCATAAAATGCTTATCAAATTTATTTTTTACTTGCTCAGCTATATTGTGGAATCACGAGAAACCATAGAACATTTCAGACAAAACGTAATTTTTTTAAAGTTTTGGTCAGAGTGAAATGTTCTATGGTCTCTCGTGATTCTAAACATAGTTGAATCTCTTGGTTTGACACCAAGTGAAACTATTTTTATAAGAATTTTGACTAAATGTAGATGGAAAAAAAGTATGGCGGATAAAGTCTCTTGGTGCTTATGCTTTAACCGGAAGTGGGCGTGACTTTGGCTCTATTGCTTGTAGGCTACTCGTGCTTGGTTCACTTGGCTTTGCAGTCACCTGTGCTTCTCTCTGTGTATCACGCACACACACACACACACACGCACGCGCACACACACACACAAACACACGCACACACACACACACACACACACACACACACACACACACGTGTGCACACACACACGTGTGCACACACACACACACACACGCACACAGCAGTATTATTAACTCAATAACTCACACCTCTGTCAACACTAAGCAGGCAAAAGCAAAGCCATTCCTCTTGCTGTTCTGTTTGCACTTGAACAAAGAGGCGTTTTTCTTTGATCATCGGGCCGATGAGGAAAGTGTCCGCGAGGTGAGAAGCACCTGCAGCCTCACCTGAGCAAACGTACCCTCTCTCCTCTCTCCTCTCTCTCCATCACCTGCAGCATCACCTGAGCAAACGTACCCTCTCTCCTCTCTCCTCTCTCTCCATCTCGCTTCATCCCTCTGTTTATCTTTGTCTTTGTCTCTCTCTCTCACTCTCTCCCTGCTTCTCTCTCTCTCTCTTTCTTCCTCTGTCTGTACTGTACATTCACCCTATCCCTCTCGTTCTCCAACCTATCAATCTCAGCAGGGCAAATAGAGAGATTCAGAGAGGAGACATTTAAAGTAGTGAGATATTTCACTTTGATTTAATACTGTAAGTATATCCCCATGTGAGTGTGTGTAACAAAAAATGTTACATCTGACATATACAAACACAAGCAGTCTGTTTATTTATTTGTTTGTTTTCGGATAGCACACGCTTCCTCTGATACATGTGCAGTCGTCAGCCGCTTCTTTTCACCTGACAGCAAGGAGTTTCACTGGCAGGACGTCGTAGCACATGGGAGGATCACGCTATTCCCCCCGGTCCCACCCCCCCCCTCCCCGAACAGGTACCCCGACCGACCAGAGGAGGTGCTAGTGCAGCGACCAGTTTGGCTAATTAGCAGAGCAGGAAAAACACAGCTACACATGAAATATCTTAAAAATGACCAAACTGACTGGAGGTGGGATTTAAGGATTTTTTTTATTACAATTACACTCCCTTTTCTCTCAGAGAGTGTCCCAGATGTGAGAGAGCTGAATTTGGGAACTATATGTCCAGTTTGCCAATTTAAGAATCTACATTTACCTATTTTACACCAATGAAAATGTGCAGGCTTTTTCCATATCTGGCTTTGAACAGAGCTCTGTCCGTGAGGCGTGATTTCTAACCCCACATAGGATAAGCAATAACCACGCCCTGTGGCGCCGGGATTGGCCAGGAGCAGCACTGGAGGGCACGCAGCCCAGCGATTTCGAGAGTGGACATTGAGAGCGGACATTGAAATTAATTATGGTCACCTACCTTCCTTAGCATAGTAATAATAAGCATAATAATTGTAATCTACACAATGTACACAATCTACATAAACATGCAATAATATAAACGGTGTTGTGTTCACGTTCATAGCTCATATAGCCTAATATAATGTATCATATCGTTAGATTTCGAGAGTGGACATTGAGAGCGGACATTGAAATTAATTATGGTCACCTACCTTCCTTAGCATAGTAATAATAAGCATAATAATTGTAATCTACACAATGTACACAATCTACATAAACATGCAATAATATAAACGGTGTTGTGTTCACGTTCATAGCTCATATAGCCTAATATAATGTATCATATCGTTAATTTCAAGCTTAATTCTTACCCAGAAAGAAGGTACAGCACTGAAAATGTAACAAGCAATAGTTTTTTTAACATCTTTATTTTAAAAGATGAAAAACCCCAGGTGCTTTAGTCCCAAGCTTCAATGCTCCTGGCCAATCCCAGCGCCACAGGGCGTGGTTATTGCTTATCCTATGTGGGGTTAGAAATCACGCGTCCGTGAGAGACATGTTTTGGAGCTGAAGTGAACAGGTGGATTTGAATAGACTCGGGTCCCTGAGAGGAAAACTCGCTTAACAAAAGCTTCTCGACTATTTGGGAGACTTTTTTTGGCCTACTTTGATGAGGTTAAGGATGAATAGTGTCTGAGGCTCTCCTGTCTGGTTTCTCCTGGAGCCCTTGCGTGGGACCCCATGCACAATATCTACTCCAGATACAAGCACCTGTTTGTCTTGTTTGTGTATTATTATTGTTCTATAAAGATGGAAAATAAAATATTGGAGGAAAAAAACAGGTAGATTTGAAGTACATTTTAGCCACTTAATGGATGTTCTCATCAATAGTGATTGACAATGAGCGAGCCGTTTTAGGTTCAATCTGGTTGTCGCTTAAGAACTTCTACAGTACACATAGAGACGCTGCATGAAATAGGCCACGCCCATCACGGGGGAAAAGCTCTGTTCATTTCCACACACCAGCGTCATTTTCCTTGAATTAAACATAGCTAAAAGCTGTTGTGTGGTGGGGCTGCGCAGACAACAAATGTAAAAAAATCCCCAGTTAAAGTTTTTTTGTACTCCTGAGCAAAACAAGGAAGTCATTGAGAATTGGCGAGAAGAAAAATGTGGATCTAGCTGTCAATGAAGTACCGGTAAGTTGGGAGTGTTCATCTTCCGTATATACGATCTTTTTGTACAACGCCCGACCATGCACGCGACATAGGAGAACGCCAGGATTGGACGGGAGTTTGTGTTTTCCCCCCCGTTTTGGGGCGTGGTTTCTGAATGATGACGCGCTCCTCAGTGTCTCTATGGCTGTTGACCAAGATTGGCAATTGAGCCTGTGACCTCTCTGTTCTACAGAAGGACATGCTCTCTAACAGCTCGGCTAATTCTGCCTAGCTCACTATCCTGTGGGCCAAAGCTAGCTGGACTCTTGTCTGTTTACATCCTCATCAATGACTGTATCTCTCTTCTGAAGTTAGATGTAAAAAGAGACACCTCCTGACAAGATGTTGGCATGCTCTGTTTAGTATAATGCTAAACAGTTGAGCACTACACAGTAGTAGGCTCTGTTTAGTACTTGTAGTGCTAAAGCCTTTAGCACTCTGTTTAGTACCTCTATGGTGCTAAACACTTTAGCACTCTAGGCTCGGCCAAACAGAGCCTGGCCAAGATATCCGAGGAGGCTCGTCTAAAGCTTAATTAATACTCTGAAGTGGCCGTGGGTAGCGTCGAGGCCGGCGGGCTTTCGTGCAGCTCCCCAAAAATGTGACGCGTCGACACGGCTGGTGTACTGCAGCCAACAGGGCACCTGGTGTACTGCAGCCAACAGGGCACCTGGTGTACTGCAGCCAACGCGCTGAGCTGACGTCCAAACTCAAGGCTCACGACACGTATATCGCTCTCGGGGCTGTGCACATTGGACCTGTGTTTTTCAGAGACCAGCGCCTTTCTGCAATTCGTTCTCTATGGTAAGGACTGGCAGCAGGGAGTAGATGGTCTTTTGGAATCTGTACATATTGCAACAAATGTATATGTATTGTATAATGTTGAAGTGTGCCTTTATTACTTTTCAAATTAGTAATAATGTGAATTTAAAACCACTACTGCCTGATGTAAACCAAATCGCCCTTCTGGGACATGAATAAAGTTGATTGATTGATTGATTGAGGACGCGCTAGGACGTTTAAGCGCTCTTGGTGGCTAGTGTTTTTTGGCGGTGTGCTCTGGGCGTCTCAAGCTGAAAAAAGTTCAACATTTAGAGGGAAAGCACGCTGCTCGTCACTATCACTCCTCCTACCTCTTCTCTTGCCAGGGAGGATCTTCAACCTCTGCTGATGCCAGAATTGCCAATAATCTGGCTTTCATGTTTACTGTGCGAAACAATCGTACAGCCCAAACCCAAACGGACGAAACTAGCTGGCTACCGTGTGATCGTTACGTCCTGAACTGTACCGCACGCAACGGCAGGGAAAAACAAGAGAAAACACACACAAACGCTCCGTGCGCTGTGTTCTGTGTTCTGTGTTCTGTGTTCTGTGTTCTGTGTTCTGTGTTCTGTGTTCTGTGCACATTGGAAGCGCTCTCGATATGAATTCCAAAGCGTTGTGATGTGTGCACAGCAAACTAAAAACTACGTTCACCATCTCCTCTTCTCTCCCCCTGTAGTGGGGATTTTCCTAGAAGCAGCAGGTGTTGACCTCTCCCTTGCTGAAGAGAAACACACACACGTGCACATGCACGCACACACACACACACACATGTACACGCGCGCGCACACACACACGCACACACGTGCACGCGCACACACGCGCACACGGCCTTCCTCTTAAACGCACACACACACAGACAGACTCTGTTTCTCTCTCTCCGCACACAACTCCCTCGCCCACACATGCACACCTGAAACTCTGCAGGGATTGGTGCATACATTTGAATATATTCACTCACTTATCTTGGTTAAGAAATTCTGTGGGAAGCTCAGAATATGGCCGTGCTAGATATACATTTTGTCCGATTGTGTTTTTTATCTACACACTCACACACACACACACACACACACGCAGGCACACGCACACACACACACACATCCAGAAGTCTGTGGGGAGTTTGGAGGATACTTTTGATTTGCAGTTTTAATATGTCTCGGTGTCACAGATCATGTTGGAACGCTGTAAGAATCTGTGGGTTTATGTTTTGTGACGGGGTCTTTTTACAGTTGTTTCCCCCCCGACACCTCTTATCAGGTAGAGACACATTTCTCTGCTTTGTTGTAAAGATCATGTTGCCCCTTTCAACATGTTACGCCACACCTCACACCTCATACCTCCGCATCTCTCAGAGAGAGCGAGCAGATGTCAGGGTAGCGTCTGAGTAGCACTCACCTCCCACCACGGAGGAGACCCGGGTTCAATCCCCGGCAGAGGTACCTCCGGCTTTTTGGTCAGACGTTTCCTACAGACACAATTGGCCGTGTCTGCGGGTGGGAAGCCGGCGGTGGGGTAGGAGTCCTCGTCGGTGGGGTGTGAGTCCTGGTCGTCCTGGGTCACTAGCGCACTCCTCTGGTTGGTCGGGGTCACCTGTTCAGGGGGGGAGGGGAACTGGGGGGGGGGGGGGGGGGGAGTAGCGTGATCCTCCCACACGCTACGATGTCCTGCTGGTGAAATTCCTCGCTGTCAGGTGAACATCTATCGGAGGAGGCGTGTGCGTGCTAGTGGCTCTCCCCAGATTGGCAGAGGCGGTGGAGCAATGAACAGGACCGCCGGGGGGAATTGGCCGAGTACAATCGTGGAGAAAATATGAGAAAAATCTGTAAAAACCTTGATCAAAACAACAGCAATAAAGAGAGAGAGAGTGAGCAGATGTCACATTTGAACATGCCCCAACCTCCATAAAGTGGTGTTTCATTTTCAGTCGGTATCTTCTTGGTTTGATGGTTATTATCCACAGTTGAACCAATGTTGGAAGCACAATGCTGCATTGGCTTTGGACTCTCTACGGCTCCTTAAACGGTTTTCTTCTAGCTGTCCGCTGTAGTCCTGCATCTATCCCAGGCTCTCTGTCTCTCATCTGTCTCTCTCCTTCTCAGGACCTAACTCAATGCTAAATACTCATACTAGCATTTTGTATCTCAAACACCTATATATAGATATAGATCTGAAGGAACATCACTTAGTACTTGACGATGGGCTTAAAGCAGCATTAAGTGAGATTTTTTGCTGTCCCATAGTGCAAAAGACCATATACCCTTAACAGGCTTATTGATCAATATAAAGACCATAATACCCTTAACAGGCTTATTGATCAATATACAGTAAAGACCATATACCCTTAACAGGCTTATTGATCCATATCAATGAGTCAACGATTACTTTGCCAAGTGCTGAGATGTCTCAAACGTTCGTACCTGAAACCCACTCAGCAGATCAGCTGCTCAACAATGGAGCTACAAGCGAGCGGCGTTGCATTCTCTTCTCCAGCCAAACAGAGCGAATGACAAAGCAGTATTATTTTATGATTTTATTTTATTATTTAGCTTGGTGATGTAATGCTCTCTTCTATGTGATCATGTGACTTGTATGTTTGTCTGTAATACGTGGATGGGCTCTGACACCATCCTAAAGCATCCACCCAGCCTATTACCTTCTACTTATAGATTCACGCTCGCCTCTCACACACACACAACATTTCACGCCTCTACATTATATTTGTGCCTATTATATAATATTATATTATATTTTGTGCCTAAAATAATTTATTTACAAAAAAGTCACAGAGCTCTGGTTCAGATCCCCTCCTCCTCTCTTGCCTCTGGGGACTGACCCAACATTCAGACGTCTATATTATCTAAGACGGGAAGTACTAGATTAGAGCAGTTTACTGCAGATAGTGCCCCCTATGTCTTTGAGGGAGGTATTACAACAACTCTAAATTCTCACCACACGTGTCAGTCTACTAGTCTTTCACGGCTACGGGTGTAGTGCATTGAGAGGACAAGCGTGGAACCCCTGTTTGCGGCGACATCATTTGCCTTACATGAATATGGACCAAGAATTCGGGGCGCCCTCCTTGGGCATCCCCGTTTGCACGCTGCCTCTTCATTTATCTTAGTCGCAACATAGTCGGCTAATAAAGTGCCTGATGAAAAATGATATTTTCTTAGACGAGACTAGAGAATGTAATTAATTTTCCTCATTATTAATGATCCATTATTTCACCCGCCCGCAATCCATTCACTATGAATCACAATGTTCATTTTTTATAATCCGCGGCCAGCATATATATAACTGCCACGCATCTCCAGTCTGTAAGCTGTGCCAGACACCAGAGGATGTTTTGTGAGGAGAACTCGATTTGTCCTGTCTAACAGGGAATGAGTCCGCTCAGGTTGCTGAATAAGTGTCTCAGAAGTGCAATTCAACTAGATCAAATCTTTGAAAAGCCTTTGCCTTGGTGGTTGAGGATGAAGATGTCCATCTCTCTTCTGTTGTGTCCCCTCCCACATTTCCTACATCTCCTCCACCTTCATCTGTTCCTACATCTCCTCCACCATCATCTGTTCCTACATCTCCTCCACCTTCATCTGTTCCTACATCTCCTCCACCATCCTCTGTTCCTACATCTCCTTCAACTTCATCTGTTCCTACATCTCCTCCACCTTCATCTGTTCCTACATCTCCTCCACCATCATCTGTTCCTACATCTCCTCCAACTTCATCTGTTCCTACATCTCCTCCAACTTCATCTGTTCCTACATCTCCTCCACCATCATCTGTTCCTACATCTCCTCCACCTTCATCTGTTCCTACATCTCCTCCACCATCCTCTGTTCCTACATCTCCTTCAACTTCATCTGTTCCTACATCTCCTCCACCTTCATCTGTTCCTACATCTCCTCCACCATCATCTGTTCCTACATCTCCTCCAACTTCATCTGTTCCTACATCTCCTCCACCATCATCTGTTCCTACATCTCCTCCACCTTCATCTGTTCCTACATCTCCTCCACCATCATCTGTTCCTACATCTCCTCCAACTTCATCTGTTCCTACATCTCCTCCAACTTCATCTGTTCCTACATCTCCTCCAACTTCATCTGTTCCTACATCTCCTCCACCATCATCTGTTCCTACATCTCCTCCACCTTCATCTGCTCCTACATCTCCTCCACCTTCATCTGTTCCTACATCTCCTCCAACTTCATCTGTTCCTACATCTCCAACTTCATCTGTTCTTACATCTCCAACTTCATCTGTTCCTACATCTCCTCCACCATCATCTCTTCCTACATCTCCTCCACCTTCATCTGTTCCTACATCTCCTCCACCTTCATCTGTTCCTACATCTCCTCCACCTTCATCTGTTCCTACATCTCCTCCACCATCATCTGCTCCTCACCCAATCCCAATCCTTGTTCCATGGCTGCCTTCCTTCATGTTGTATCTTCTTCACACTATTTCTCTCCCTCTCGGTGCATCAGTCACTCTTCTCACATCTCTCCCTCCTTCCTGTGTCTCAGTCTGTCCATCATATTGTTTAGTGCCAGTTTCAGGTTTAGCTGAGCAAGCAGGCCAGTCCATTATGAACACTGAACACTCAGCCCGTGTGTGTGTGTGTGTGTGTGTGTGTGTGTGTGTGTGTGTGTGTGTGTGTGTGTGTGTGTGTGTTAGATGTTAGGTGAGAAGGAGTGAAGTGAAGAAAAGTGAGTAGAACACAGTAGGCCATAGCAGATGTGTGTTCTGGGCGAGGGAACAGATGGATACTGTCTTCTCTATAGGAGGAGCGGATGTGCTGGGGGGCGCTGCCAATAAGAGCTTCAGGGGGGTTAGGTGTGTGTGTGTGTGTGTGTGTGTGTGTGTGTGTGTGTGTGTGTGTGTGTGTGTGTGTGTGTGTGTGTGTGTGTGTGTGTGTATGTGAGACTTTATGAAACACAATCTGTAGACTCTATGTGAAGACAAAGCAGAACTTTAACAGTCACAAAGAAGAGGACAATGGGACATGTGTATTGTCCTCATTGCAGGAGACCAGCTTCAGTTCTTTTGACTGCGTGGCCTCGGGGCTGACGCGTCTATAAGAGGGTTTGTCTGTCTGAAGCCTCAAAAGAAAGAAAGAAAGAAAGAGAGAAAGAACTAGTCTGACAAAGTATATTGTCTGGCGATATTGAGAAGACATGTCGTCTATGTAAAACAATTGCCTAAGTGATCACCATTGTTAATACAGAAAGAGAGACAGACACAGACAGAGAGAGATGGAGATCATGTGGTCTGCTCATTGAGCGACAGTCCCGTGACTGAAAGGTGAGCGGTTAGATTCTCACAGAGGTTATGTGTACGGCTTGTTCGAACTGCCCCTGAGCAAGACGCTGAACCCCCCCACCTGCTCCCGTCCCTCTCTAAGAGCTTCAGCTGAACGAGTGACGTGATGTCATTTAGAGTGAGTGATATACGCCATGGCTGAGAGGAGAACATCATCTGTGTTTTAATGGCTTACACCAACATGTTTGGGCGAAAGGGCCTTCGTCAGGGTGCAGTGCAACATCAGTAGGTGTGACCCTTTTTATAGGGCACACCTTCTCAAATCAGTTGCAGGTGAGACAATTACAGTAAAGGGTTAAGGCATCATACAGATTCAATTAGGGACAGATTTTCATGTTCAACAAATAAACAATCATCCAATAATCTGTTTAGGAAAAAACGTTTCACAATTAAAGTACATAATCATAAAAAAATGGAATGGTGCCAAACTAGGCACCTATTTTGGCAACAAGGTTGGCCTAGTTGTCTCAATTTATGACCTTAGGCCGTTTCTTTGAATTATTATATATATATTATTATATACCTCTTCAAACCTTTTGGGTGTGCTCCACTCTCTATACTGTGAGAGGAGAACATCCTCATGTTCCTGAGGGGGAGAACACAGCTAGCCTAGCTGCTCAGTACAGGTGAACACGCCATAGCCTGAAGGACAGCAACAGAGACTTAGGACCCCATTTTTTGTGAATGAAGGCTCAGGTTGTGGCACAGACTCACACATTGCTTCTTCCGCCCTCGGGCGTGACCAACAGGTGTTTGGAACATCTTCTGACCAGAGGCGCTATAGCGCCGCCGCGGTGCCACTCCTCCAGCACAGCTGTGAAAGAGGTTGGATTAGGAGGAAATTAATGATCAGTAGGGTCGTTTCTCAATAAGGGTTCTTGTGTGTTCTTGCGTTCTTGTGTCCCTGTGAAACGTCATCAGTCGCAGCCCAAGTACTGTTCCAATACAAAGTTCACATTTAGCCAAGAACGCTTAAAATTCCCGGATGTGTTCTCGACACGCCCACTTTACCGAGGATGCTCTGGTTGGTGACTTGTGTCAACTTGGCAAGGCAGATATCCCAGCATGCATTTCGGCATAAGCAGAGGCAGAACGCAGCAGAGAAGACGCCATAAGCTCTGGGAAGTTTTTTACAATTTAAAGTTTTATTTCATCACTAAATTAATTTCTGATGACTTTTGATGCCTACAAGCAGGGTAGTAGGTTTCAATAAGTGCCACTTTACGAACATTTATGGCGAAAAATGGCAAAAAGTTCCAGAGCACAATTGGCTGCATCTACATCAGCTGAGCTTTTTATTTGTGTAGTACTGCAGGCGGCCTCTGCGCTGGTATTGCGCAATACCCTCAAGAACGCATCGTCTCAAACTGCCAACAGTGTCATGTGTGCTTGTGACCTAGCAAGTTCATTCTTCCAAGAACGACTAGCAAGAACGTTCTCCCCAAGAACACAAGAACAAGAATGCATTCTTGGTATTGAGAAACGGCCCAGTAGGTGTGGTGGTGTGGGGGGGCGGGGCTGGCGTGGTGGGGGGGCGGGGCTGGCGCCAATCAAGGCCAATCAAATGAGCTCCTCTCATTCTTTTGAAAAGAAGTGCACTTCCTGCCATGGTTGCACTGGCACTTTTTCTAATTGATGACGAGAGTCCAGAGACCAGCGATGCCAAAAAAGCTTCTCCCCCAAGTCCCACGAGGAAACTGATGTTCCTCTCCGCGAGTGCAGTCGCAAACTTAAGGCACAAATACACAAAGCTGCCAAGACCATAACGTCCCTTTTTTTAATTGAGTTCATATTTCTGGAGATGTTGAAATCGATGCGTCCACGAGTTCTCTGCGTCGCTGACGTGCATCAACTTGTTTTATGATGTTGGAAGACAATGATTCAGATAGTAACCACATGGGCAGATGCAACTGTAGTAGGGCAGTGAAATGTGTTTCCATTTTTGTTTTGGTCGCTACAATTTGTTTTACTAAAGAGATGAAACAAGATTGCATTCAGTTAATCTTCGGGGGGGAAGAGTTTATATCAAAGTGAAATATGCAAACACAACATAGATACAAGTGTGCTGATGCAGGCGGGATGAAGAGGTATAAAGAGTTGATTTGTGTTAAGATGAGAGAACCTTGTCACCTCGTTGACTCAATATCATTGTAACGAACTAATTAATTAATCGTTTGTTCTACCGACGTTAGTCTGTGAATCATTTCATTGTGTTGTTTTTGATATGTTTGTTATGCGATGGAATGAATTGCAAACAGCTTTTGGCAATAGTGTTTTTATTGTTCTATTTTTGGCAGTGACACATTGGATTGAATTGAACGGAATTGAACTGAGCTGACAATGAATTGAGTGCATCAGAGACGGTGATATGGAGATAGTATAGCACAGAGAGAGAGACAGAGAGAGAGAGAGAGACAGAGAGAGAGAGAGAGAGAGACAGAGAGAGAGAGAGAGAGAGAGAGAGAGAGAGAATGACAAATGAAAGTTTGACGAGGCTGAGGGATAAAGTAATGAGTGTGTGTGTGTGCGTGCGCAAAGGCGCACGACTGAGGCGCACGACTGATGCCAGCGAAATTTAGATATTTCATCTCGGGCGACGAGCGAATTTTTGACCCTATCGCTCTGTCTCTGTCGCTCGGACACCCAGCGATTTTTCTCCCGGGCGAATATTCGCTCAATCGCTCGTTTGCATTGACTTTGTATGTAAACTCGATGCCAGTGACAAACTTTAATAGGTCGGTGTGAACGCACCTTAAGAAGCAAACGGACAGTCAGAGAAAGATAGATAATGATATTATAATACACTGTATGTTCCCTTTATGCGCTCTGTCTCTCCCTCCCTCCCTCTCTCCCTCCCTCCCTCCCTCTCTCCCTCCCTACCCTCTCTCCCTTTGAAATGGGAAGCTAAAGGGCTTTGGCCTCTATGCTGACTTGCATTTCACCAGTCTCGCCCACGAGACGCTCCAACTCTTCCTCCCAGGCAGTTGGCACGCGGGCGTATTTCTTTGCTCCGCACTGGCATCGTGCACCGAGCAGAATAACTTAGCGCTTTGAGGCCAGAGTTCCTCCAAACACCTCGGAGGAGCGAGTCCACGGAGCACACGCAGGAGCACTTCTCCATGACTCGGCATGTTATAGGCCTCATCTTCTGCTGCCATCACGTCTGCCGACTCTCCTGAACTGCTGCTGTCTGATGAGAAGCTCACACCACCGAAAGGAGAGAAGTTCACCAAAATGGATTATTCTGTGATTGATGATTGAGAGTTTTGAGGTCAGGAAGCTTACGGCAACGTCTAAGCCAGGGTTTCTCAACCGGCGGGTCAGGGGGCCAAACGTGGGTCACGGCCGGGGCGTTGTGCGTGGTCCGCGGACGCCCGTCGGGGAAAAAATGAAAATGAAATAAAATCTGATGCCGCACTTTTACTTTGAAAGGCATATTATGAAGCAGTGCATGTCCTACTATGGCGAAGGCATGGACCGCCCTACTCTGCCTCTGATTGGCTTACCCCCCGTATTTTACGCATAACCTTAAAGCCCCATTATGTAGTTTTTCTATTTTGGGGGAAACAGTGCCCCCACAGTTACAGATTGCTACTGTAGGCCTGCATTTCATTGGGTTTTTAGCCCTAGTTAGTTGCACTTTTTTGTTTATTTCATCTTTGTAATAGTGCATGAATTTGAGCGACTTAATTACTAAGGGAAAATGTGGGTCTATGAAATGTGAGGCTTGACCAGTTGAGAACCACTGGTCTAAGCAGAATAAAGAAGCATATACTGTATTAGTGAATGTTAAGTTGTATGTCTTGTTTTCATGTTTTGTATGGACCCCAGGAAGAGTAGCTGTACCCAGCTCATAACAACCATTCAAACTTTCATTTTAACCAAGTCAGCAACCTTCACCAAAACAGCAGGTTTAAAAATAGCCCTTCTTTGCTGTTTGATCAGCTGTGTACAGTCAGTGTGTGACGTCAGAAAACATCAGGACTAAATTGAGACCCGTGATATCATTATGATTTCTGTCGTCTGTGTGCATTATGCATGCTGATATGGATATGATCTGTGTGCACACAGAAGCAGGCAGCGTCAACATGTGCTGTTATGAAAGGAAACACACATTGACTCAGACAAGTTCAATAGACGTATTGAAAATGACGCATTCATCAGACCAATTACTAACACTGAGTCCATGTCTGTACAACTGTGGGGTTTTTATATGTTCCCACACGTTTGTGTGTGTGTGTGTGTGTGTGTGTGTGTGTGTGTGTGTGTGTGTGTGTGTGTGTGTGTGTGTGTGTGTGTGTGTGTGTGTGAGAGAGAGAGAGAGAGAGAGAGAGGGAGAGAGAGAGACACCAGGCAACCAGACTCTTTCTTATGTTTATCTCCTCAGTGTATAGCTTCCCTGGCCTCTTAATGATGAGTGTTTCTCTGTTCTACTCGTTTCTGCGTGGTCGATACCTCCACCCTCCCCCTCTACTACCTCCACCCTCCCCCTCTACTACCTCCACCCTCAAAAACTACACATTGAAAGCTTTCATTTGATGTGTAACATAATAACAATATTCAAAACACAACATGTCCTGCACTGTTTTATCACCCCTTGTTTTATCATTCAAGCACATCATTGACTCTGAAGCTAATATTTTCTGATATAATGACACCTCAAAAATAATTTCCTTCAATAAAAGAGTGAAAACAAAGGAATTTTGTTTGGCCAAATAATATGTTTTAGCTGCAACCAGCAGCGCTGGCCCCTGCGTGCGCAGACCCTACACCTTCTTGCTGGTCTTGATTTACTGCTGGTGGGCATCAGATAGCCTATTCTAGCTTGTTTGCTCTCTATGCATCGAGCCTGCTGTTGTATGCTGTTAGTGCCCTGCGTGCCCCACCCTCCTCCTCCTTCTCCTCCGTGGTGGGAGGAGTCGAGTGTCTCTGCTGCAGTTTGCTGAGTTTGATCTGTACTGAAAAGTCCGCTGCCTGCATCCCCCCGCTTTTTTACAGCGTGTCCTCGGCTCCCAGCTGAGAATAATGTCACTTTTCATAAAGACGCCGGTGTCGCCGTGTCGGCAACTAAATCATATGGATGGACTATCGCAGCCGACACGGATGGGGCTCAATTGTGGCAGCAGATGACTGCTTTTCACAGGCACAGCTAAGTGACGTTATGCTTCAAGCATATCAATGGCGATTTCCGTTTCCTCATGACTTCTCTCTTTTCTCCTGGCCTTTGTCTAATCGGGAGGGCACTGTCGCCACCTAAGGGTTCTGTAAAATAGGTTAGACACATTCAATAGCTCCCATATTGTAAGAGGCGATGTAAGAGGCTTAGATCGACACCCCCCCGTCAAAATATGAATTTGGAGTTATTGACGCCATTTGGCGTCGCTGGCAGTCTACGGTAAATTTCTCTTGACGCCATATGGCGTCGCTGGCACTCAATGTGTTAACACATTCACTGCCAACAACGTGTAAACACGTTTTCAGAATCCAGCTGTTGACTGCCAACAACGTGTAAACACGTTCTTGGCATCGATTTTTTTTTTTTGACGGTGGGTTGTGCATCTAACCCTTTTACATATCTTATATAAGTATTGGACGTGTACAACGTGTACAACCCATTCCACCGACCCACTAAGTGGCGACAAGGAAGTAGGAAGGCAAGCAAAAAGCAGTGTGATCCATTTCCATTCTCATTAAAATGGATTGGCGGAGGCGCTTTCATTTTCGCGCTGATTGCTGGCGGTGCGGGATTG
>NC_139647.1:17632849-17640349 GCF_964638095.1 Poromitra crassiceps
TTAGCCAATCAGAGTCGAGGTCTCGAGAGGAGGCGTTCCGAGATTTGTTTCAACTTTTCAAAGAAGATGGCGGCCGAGGCGGTGATGTACAACGTGATAGTCAGTGTCACCGTCTGATTTCACCATCTAATCTGGTCATTCGGTGGCATTTTATTGCCACATAAGTAACGTAGCGCACAGAGCTAACAGCTAGCTGACGCCAGCTTTCTTCTTCTCTCGGTTTATAGGCGGGTCGCTGACACCTTCAAGGTGCTTACCGCCACCTGGTGTACAAGTAGGTTACTTGTACATGCAACGGACATAAATCTATCCGTCTATCCGTTCTGTCCATTTTCTGACGGATCAGTGTGTGGCCAAGGCCTTAGACTGTATAATATACATCATACATCAGTAACCCACACACCTGCCAAGCTGCTGTTATTTTACACATTCACAAATCAATGTGAATAAATAGTGCATCTATCAACATTGAACTGTTTTTCTGGGTCTGTTGTGAGTAGCAGGGTGAGTGGGTGGACAGTTGAAATGAAGCAGCCTCGAAGGGGGTTATTATTCCTTTATACAGTATAGGCTACACATTGGAAATCAAAAGAAGCTAACACGTTAGCAGCAGTCTTGTTGCCCAGCTAGATAAGCTGAATTATTCCTCTCCTCTTCCTGGTTTGTGTTTGTGTGGACTGTGTCCAGGGGCATGTGTGACCTCTGACCTTTCTCAGTGTGAGGAGGCTGTGCGTCTGCCTCGGGCGTGTACTGTACACCTACTTCCTGCTAACCTCTGTGCTCTGCACTGTGTGGACACACGCCACTGGTGTTGGCTTAGAGGTTGCAGAGGCGGGCTCGGGTCTGAAAGGTCACCGGTTTGAATCCCTGGAACCAACTGTGAAAGTCCAGTAGGGGGAAATGGATGAGAAGCAGCCTCCTCTTCAAGTGAAGTGAGAGCACATTTCTCTGGATAAATCAAGGTAAAAAACAATAATGCTGATCGCACACCAGCGCACACACACACACACACACACACACACGAGCACACATGCATGAACGTGCACTGAAGACACACACACACACACACACACACACACACACACACACACATGCATTCAGACACAAAGCCTTAAATGCACTAATAGTGACACTATGACTTGTTGCCACTTCAAATAGGACAGGTTGGACAAGAGGCCGACGGCTCGTCAAATGTGCTCTCGCATGCATGAACACACACACACGATTGCACATATACACAAACACACACACACGATTGCACACATACACAAACACACACAAACACAAACACACACACACTCTTTCTTGCTCTCTGATCAGCACCATTTCCTCCCAATCCTCCAGACTCCCCACGGAGGAGAGACGTGA
Organism: Poromitra crassiceps; assembly: GCF_964638095.1. Taxonomy (NCBI): domain Eukaryota; kingdom Metazoa; phylum Chordata; class Actinopteri; order Beryciformes; family Melamphaidae; genus Poromitra; species Poromitra crassiceps. The sequence goes on from NC_139647.1 coordinate 17,634,218, forward strand.
GAGAGAGAGAGAGAGAGAGAGACCGAGAGAGAGAGATGAGAGAGGAGAGAGAGACAGAGAGAGAGAGAGAGACACAGAGAGACACAGAGAGAGAGAGAGAGAGGAGAGAGAGGAGATAGAGAGAGAGAGAGAGAGACCGAGAGAGACACAGAGAGAGAGAGAAAGAGAGAGACTGAGAGAGAGAGAGAGAGATGGGGTTGGATGGAGAGAGGATTGGACACTGCGTGGCTGCTCTAATCGGCTAAGCAGGGCACGACAGGAGGGCACTCGTCACACCTCAGGGGTTAGAGAGAGAGAGAGAGAGAGAGTGTGTGTGTGTGTGTGTGTGTGTGTGCGCGTGCGTGTGTGTGTGATTGTGTGTGTGTGTGTGCGCGTGTGTGTGTGATTGTGTGTGTGTGTGCATGTGTGTGTGATTGTGTGTGTGTGTGTGTGTGTGCGCGCAGGATGCGTACGTACGAGAGGCCAGTTGGGGTGACGGCAAAAGCCCCTTCGATCGGGCGTCAAGCCCTTTGTGTCAGTTTAAAGCCACTTAAAATGCCACCAGGGAGGATGAGAGAGAGAGAGAGAGAGAGAGGGAGAGAGATGGAGAGAGAGGGAGAGAGATGGAGAGAGAGAGAGAGAGAGAGAGGAGAGAGATGGAGAGAGAGGAGAGAGAGAGAGAGAGAGGGAGGAGAGAGATGGAGAGAGAGAGAGAGAGAGAGAGGGAGAGATCATTTGTGACCTAATATTTCCCCCTAAAAGTAATCATTCTGCAACATCGTTGTAAAACCTTATTTTGATTGATTTAAATTTAAAAGTGAAGACTTTCATATCATCTGTTTTAAATGCTCATGCCAGATTGGCACTATTTTAAAAGCAAAATTCCATGGCTTCAAACAGAGTAGGCTACTATTTTAGCTTTCACACCCAGACAATCAGCGTGACGAGGAACCCTGTTGCCTACTGAGTCTCTCAGCCTGGGGCTTTTGTTGATATGAACAAAGATAGTACAAGAAGCATGTGAACAAAGCAGAGATGCACCTGATATGGTTGTAGTAGCTGGTTGTAGTAAGAAGAGAGCTTTATGTACCGTAAATTCCGGACTATAAGCCGCACCGGAGTATAAGCCGCAGCAGCAAAATTGCCTGTTTGTTACATATATAAGCCGCACCGGACTATAAGCCGCAGGTGTTTTAATGTTTTTTTTTTTTTTTTTAATTGTGTTTTAATGTTTAATTACCATATGTAAGGGTTCATGCACAGAGGGGATTGTCGGGAAAGAGATGGCTGTTTGAGGAAGCTCCCATTTATTAACATTTCAACAAAACAACATAACACAACACCACCTGTGTTTTTTTTTACAGTGCACACAGTGTCCGCGGTGTGGTGAAAAGAGGGCAAGAGAGGAAATTAAAACAGAAGTGGATTTATAGTTAGAAAGAGTGCTAAAGAAGAGAGAATTCCGTTTTTTATTTTATTTTTTGCTGAAAAAATCCATAGATAAGCCGCACCGTTATATAAGCCGCAGGGGCCAAAAAACGGGGAAAAAGCCGCGGCTTATAGTCCAGGATTTACGGTAAGTGCTCTTTGATGCCCTTCTCTGCCTGTGATTGGCCTAGCATCAAACGTTCCTAGCATCAAATGTTCCAATCACATTCGCTTGGCTATCCTATCCTGTGTCTCTCCTCGTCTCCTGCGCCAATCAGAGGCAGAGATGGGCGGGTCATGCCTTCACCATCACTGCCCATCACTGACTGGCGGGTCAGCAGTGAAACAGTGAAACCGCCCCGCACCGCGGTGTTGTGCCCTTTTTTAACTTTTGAGCCCCCGCTCAAAAGTTTTCAAATGATACTGTGATATAATTAGTTTTTATTTAGATTTATTTTCCTGTACGAAGTGATGGAAGTCACCCATGAGGCTCACTACTCTGTGGCGAGGCCCACCTACTTCAGTGTTTCCCCTACCATTCTACAGGCCTGGCGGGCCCGCCACGCCAGAAATATATATATATATTTTTTTTCCCCCCCGATTTTTTTCCTGCTTCTCCCAAAATTTCAATAAACCTTTATGGCATATTATTACAATACAACAATACTGTTGTTGACAGTAATAGAATGTGCCAAATCATTCAAAACAATAAGCATTTTGCTTTTAGGAGCATCGTGCCGGCGTGCGTGTGGCGCTGTTCCAAAACGTGTCAACGTGTGTCGTTGCCTGGGAAACGCACATCCCATAATACAACTGTTCGCATCGCATCCCATAATAGTATGATGATACTTGGGACGCCATTGCGAACATAGATGCAAACAGGTTAGCTAAAAGTTTAGCGGCCCCCACCTTTGCGGTCTGGTTACATTTCAAAATCCCTCCAGGCCTGAACATTTTTCTAGGGGGAAACACTGTACTTTATATCTTTTGGCTCAGCCTTGAGGACATCTTGTGCTCAAGTATTGTCTTTTTCAACAGCTCTGCACTTGGCTGGAGTGTAGCATCTCACAGCTCCATATTGAATACTTCCTTTTACCGACTCCTCGTTGGCGAGCGAATGGATATGAAATATTGACTGTACATCATTTATAGGAATGCAGGAGCAGATTAAATGGTGGTGCATCTGAAATCTTTAGATTGTTCAGGCTGATCCTAATATCATATATTCTGGAGCGGGCGGTGATGTACGGGTGTTTTCATCTCACAAAGGGGGGATTTGTTCCTCCTCTTTGTCAGCTGCACAGCGCTCTGCTCCTGGATCATCTGGAGGTTAAGTACCTTTGCTCGAGGAAACTTTCACTGGAACAGTAAAACCTCTGGAGGGATGGCCAGCTTTCTGTCCAACACAGCTTCTTCACTCTCTCTCTCTGTGCTCCACTCGCTGCCCTGCTCTCTTTCTTTCCATCTTCCTTTCCTCCTCTCTTGCTCATGTCTACTCTTCGCTTTGCCTTCTTTTCCTTTGTCTCTTTTCCAGGACGAGTTCAGGACAGCCCTTAACTAAAGTGCACTATTATGAACTCAAAATCAAGCCGTTTTACTGTATCAATTTAGAGAATTTCAAAGTTAAAGTCCCACATTTGTACCTTCAAATTGCTTCCTTTCTAAAACCTGGGGTGCTGTGTTTTTTTTACTGTATCAATTAGATCATTTCAAAGTTAAAGTCTCACATTTGGTACGTTGAAATGACCGTCTGGAACTGGGGTGCTGTGGAAACACATTACTCCAACATTTCTGACTGTGATTATGTATGTTCTGGCTAACCCTGACTACACTATACACTAACCCTAAAGTCAAATGTAGGCTAGTAAAAGTAACCCCTTCGAGTGACGCTTCGACGTTGTTATTTCTTCTTCACTCGTGACACCAAAGTGGTCGACAGTTTTCATTGAGGTTATCAGGACTTGTTGGCTTGAATCGGTTTTGTTTGTGCTTATTTAAAGTGCCGACAGAGACACTTTCCCTCCACTTTGGGACAAAGTGTTTGGTCCATGAGCAGCCTGGTATCTGCGTCCACATGAGGGATCGCTGTCACCTCGATGACCTGAGGCTGGATGTCAGGAGGCGGGAGCGTGTCACCTCAACCTCCTTCTCCGGTCCAAACCTCCTTCTCCAGTCCAAACCTCCTTCTCCAGTCCATACCTCCTTCTCCGGTCCAAACCTCCTTCTCCGGTCCAAACCTCCTTCTCCAGTCCAAACCTCCTTCTCCAGTCCAAACCTCCTTCTCCAGTCCAAACCTCCTTCTCCAGTCCAAACCTCATTCTCCAGTCCAAACCTCCTCCTCCAGTCCAAACCTCCTTCTCCAGTCCAAACCTCCTTCTCCAGTCCAAACCTCCTTCTCCAGTCCAAACCTCCTCCTCCAGTCCAAACCTCCTCCTCCTCCTTCTCCGGTCCAAACCTCCTCCTCCGGTCCAAACCTCCTCCTCCGGTCCAAACCTCCTCCTCCAGTCCAAACCTCCTTCTCCAGTCCAAACCTCCTTCTCCAGTCCAAACCTCCTTCTCCAGTCCAAACCTCCTTCTCCAGTCCAAACCTCCTCCTCCAGTCCAAACCTCCTTCTCCAGTCCAAACCTCCTTCTCCAGTCCAAACCTCCTCCTCCAGTCCAAACCTCCTTCTCCAGTCCAAACCAACTTCTCCAGTCCAAACCTCCTTCTCCAGTCCAAACCTCCTTCTCCAGTCCAAACCTCCTTCTCCAGTCCAAACCTCCTCCTCCAGTCCAAACCTCCTTCTCCAGTCCAAACCTCCTTCTCCAGTCCAAACCTCCTTCTCCAGTCCAAACCTCCTTCTCCAGTCCAAACCTCCTTCTCTAGTCCAAACCTCCTTCTCCAGTCCAAACCTCCTTCTCCAGTCCAAACCTCCTTCTCCAGTCCAAACCTCCTTCTCTAGTCCAAACCTCCTTCTCCAGTCCAAACCTCCTCCTCCAGTCCAAACCTCCTTCTCCAGTCCAAACCTCCTTCTCCAGTCCAAACCTCCTCCTCCAGTCCAAACCTCCTTCTCCAGTCCAAACCAACTTCTCCAGTCCAAACCTCCTTCTCCAGTCCAAACCTCCTTCTCCAGTCCAAACCTCCTTCTCCAGTCCAAACCTCCTCCTCCAGTCCAAACCTCCTCCTCCAGTCCAAACCTCCTTCTCCAGTCCAAACCTCCTCCTCCAGTCCAAACCTCCTCCTCCAGTCCAAACCTCCTTCTCCAGTCCAAACCTCCTTCTCCAGTCCAAACCTCCTTCTCCAGTCCAAACCTCCTCCTCCAGTCCAAACCTCCTCCTCCAGTCCAAACCTCCTCCTCCAGTCCAAACCTCCTTCTCCAGTCCAAACCTCCTTCTCCAGTCCAAACCTCCTTCTCCAGTCCAAACCTCCTTCTCCAGTCCAAACCTCCTCCTCCAGTCCAAACCTCCTCCTCCAGTCCAAACCTCCTTCTCCAGTCCAAACCTCCTTCTCCAGTCCAAACCTCCTTCTCCAGTCCAAACCTCCTCCTCCAGTCCAAACCTCCTCCTCCAGTCCAAACCTCCTCCTCCAGTCCAAACCTCCTTCTCCAGTCCAAACCTCCTTCTCCAGTCCAAACCTCCTTCTCCAGTCCAAACCTCCTTCTCCAGTCCAAACCTCCTCCTCCAGTCCAAACCTCCTTCTCCACTCCAAACCTCCTTCTCCAGTCCAAACCTCCTTCTGCAGTCCAAACCTCCTTCTCCAGTCCAAACCCAATCAGGATCCATCAAACACATGTGCCGCTGAAAGGTGGTACTGGTGTGATCGGTTGTAACTTGTAACGCATGAGGAAGAAAGGGAGGAACGGGGGAAGAGGGAGGGTGGTAGGGAGGGAGGGAGGGAGGATGGGGAAGGGTCTGTAGGTGCAAACAAAATCATTGGCTGATTAGGGTTAGGCTATTATACCTGACTGGAATTTTTATCAGGTATATGCTCATTACATTTTAATTGATCACTTTAAAATATATTTTTTGGGTTACATTACACCCCCCACCCCCGAAAATAGGCAGTTAGACATTGTGATGAAATTCAAAAACTAACTGTACAGCCAGTATCAACCGTTATTTTAAGATGTGCACCTTACTGTCTGTAACCTCGCAATCGACATATCTCCATCGACAAACGTAATCCTAATTAGTAATCAAGTACTGTAATATAGGTTTTTTTTAATCAAGTTTTGTAAACCGCTGTAACAGATTGACATCACTCTGTAACCCCGCCTCCAAACAATGACTCTGGTTGGTTTCCCACGACAACCCCAGCAGCAGTTGCAGTACTTACCTGGTTGATTGGCTAAGTATTTTGCAATTGAACACAAGTGATTCGCCAGAACAGAAACTCAATGAAAGCCGAACGGGGCTGGGTGCAACAGAGCCAAGAAGAGAGAGCAGCTATTTCAGAGGAAGATAAACCTTTGTCTCAATTTCCTCTGGCAATAACCCCCCACCTACAAGTCCTGCTCAATTGATCAATTTGCTCGTCCCAGGGACAAAATGTCTGTCTGAGAGAGAGAGAGAGGAGAGGAAGAGAGATGAGTACAGGAGAGGAGAGGAGAGAGAGAGAGGAGAGGAGAGGAGAGGAGGAGGGGGGGAGAGGAGAGAGAGAGAGAGAGAGGAGGAGAGGAGAGAGAGAGAGGAGAGAGAGGAGAGGAGAGGAGAGGAGAGGAGGAGGGGGGAGAGGAGAGGAGAGAG
>NC_139647.1:17645349-17650349 GCF_964638095.1 Poromitra crassiceps
CCTGCAAAGGAGGCGTGTCCCTCACACTGCAAAGGAGGCATGTCCCTCACACTGCAAAGGAGGCGTGTCCCTCACACTGCAAAGGAGGCGTGTCCCTCACACTGCAAAGGAGGCGTTTCCCTCACACTGCAAAGGAGGCGTGTCCCTCACACTGCAAAGGAGGCATGTCCCTCACACTGCAAAGGAGGCGTGTCCCTCACACTGCAAAGGAGGCGTTTCCCTCACACTGCAAAGGAGGCGTGTCCCTCACACTGCAAAGGAGGCATGTCCCTCACACTGCAAAGGAGGTGTGTCCCTCACACTGCAAAGGAGGCGTTTCCCTCACACTGCAAAGGAGGTGTGTGCCTCACACTGCAAAGGAGGCGTGTCCCTCACACTGCAAAGGAGGCGTGTCCCTCACACTGCAAAGGAGGCGTGTCCCTCACACTGCAAAGGAGGCGTGTGCCTCACACTGCAAAGGAGGTGTGTCCCTCACACTGCAAAGGAGGCGTGTCCCTCACACTGCAAAGGAGGCGTGTCCCTCACACTGCAAAGGAGGCGTGTCCCTCACACTGCAAAGGAGGCGTGTCCCTCACACTGCAAAGGAAAAACACACAATGAGAATATTGATGAGAAAGAATCTGTCAAGAACGAACGGACTCAATGTGAAGTTCTCTCTTTATTTAGATTTTTCAGATACTTCCACCCATACGTTTCCCTTGAGTGCCCAATCACCCTGTGTGTGTGTGTGTGTGTGTGTGTGTGTGTGTGTGTGTGTGTGTGTGTGTGTGTGTGTGTGTGTGTGTGTGTGTGTGTGTGTGTGGCGATGTTGAAGGAAATTACAAGTCTATGGTCCATTACATTATAGTAATTTCCTGAAGGAAATAAATTCCTAGGCCAGTCAAGTGTGTGTGTGTGTGGTTGTGTGTGTTCTCACACACACACTCCTTGATCAAAGGAGCTAGTGGATTGTAATTATACACACACACACACACACACACACACACACACACACACACACACACACACACACACAGAAGTGCAAACAAACCTGTTGGACAGATGTTAGTGGAAAATTGCTGTGAAGTGCTAACCTATTCAGAGAGCTTAAACTATTAGCCTTCAGGAAATAGACGTGTGTGTGTGTGTGTGTGTGTGTGTGTGTGTGTGTGTGCGTGTGCTAATGCGAAGGATGTCTGTGTGTGTCTTGGTGTGTGTGTTTGACAATAACCAAATTAATTCTCGCTACATATTCCCATGGTGCCAGTTCTAAGAAACACCTGTTCCTCTTCTTTACCTCATCTCTCTCTCTCCTTCTCTCCTCCCTCTCTCTTTCTCTCTCTCTCCTTCTCTCCTCCCTCTCTCTTTCTCTCTCTCTCCCTCCTTCTCTCCTCCCTCTCTCTTTCTCTCTCCCTCCTTCTCTCCTCCCTCTCTCTTTCTCTCTCCCTCCTTCTCTCCTCCCTCTCTTCACCAGACAAATCACACACACAACAACCACAACTCTGTCCACTAATTGTTTTGTTTTTCTCTATAAGCTCAATCAGTAGCCAGAGTGCTAGCTTAAAGGTTGTACAGTGTCATTGTGTGTGTGTGTGTGTGTGTGTGTGTGTGTGTGTGTGTGTGTGTGTGTGTGTGCGTGTGCGTGCGTGCGTGCGTGTGCGTGCGTGCGTGTGTGTGTGTGTGTGTTCTCCTCCTCTCTGGCTAGTTAGTAGGGACTTCATCATTCCCTGACACTCTGAAACGCTAAACATACAGAGGGTTCCTCTAGCTTCTAATTATGCGGTACACTCCAGCACTTAAACCTATTAACACTGGAGTGTGTGTGTGCGCATGTGTGTGTGTGTGTGTGTGTGTGTGTTCATGTGTTCGTGTGTGTGTGTTCATGTGTGTTCGTGTGTGTGTGTGTGTGTGTTCGTGTGTGTGTGTCTGTTTGTGTCTGTTTGTGTTTGTATCCGTCTTTCTCTCTCTGTGTCTCTGTGTGTTTGTATCAAAGTGGTCTTCGTACTGCTGTGGTGTGTTTGGTTGATCAGTGGCTCCCAACCTCTTTTGAAGAAAAAAAAACATGGTGTGATAGACCCTTTTCACGGGGCCATTTTGTGTCCAAAAGGCAGGGTAAACACAGGTGCAAGCAACACACTAATGAGGGTTTCAAACTTCCATGATTGGAAGTTGGAAACCCTCATTAGTGTGTTTTTCCACACAAAATGGCCCCCGCGAGAGAGAGAGGGGTCTATTGGGGACATGGTGAATGTGTTCTTATAAAATAAAGCTATGATGAAGGAGAGAGATACAGTATATAGTGAGGTGTGTGTGTGTGTGCGTGCGTGTGTGTGTGTGAGTGTGTCAGTGTGTGTGTGTGTGTGCGTGCGTGCGTGCGTGCGTGCGTGTCACATCCCTCCAGACCACAGTAATAAACAGGGTCCATCCTCTCTGACCTCTGTGGTACGGTGTGGCGGAAGGGTCAGTTCAGATCGATAACTCAATAGCTCTCCGCGTTGTGGATGAAGGCTTGATGAGAGGAAATAGTATCTGAAGCATTAAGACGGTACTTTGAGACACATGATCTACACTGACCTCCATCAGGGCTGGATATAGACCACTACAAGAGCAACTCTGTGCACATGGGTGCCAACAGATATATGCGTTTAATAAAACATTGTCGTTTCACATTGAAAGAACCAGGTGTGTGGGACTGTTACAAGGGTTAAATCTTTTAGGATTATACGTAAATTTTTTGTTGTTGTTTTTTTTCCCAACAATTTTTCGATGCCACGAGACCATAGCCAACAACTTGTGTTACGGTTAGGCAACTAAAAAACAACTTGCCTAAATTCTAGGTGAACCCGTTCGTCACGTGCATCTGAGTCCGTTTCAGACTGAAAACAAATTGAGAGGCGGACCATATACGGTGTCGATGATTTGATTTGACAATTCTGAGGACTGGCTTTGGCATCGGCCAATCCTGGCGTGTTCCACCCCCAAATCGGGTGGGAGTCGGCGTGTTGTTGTGCTACGCCAGTGGGATCCGCGGAGCACCAGGCAGCCACCGGCTTCGTGCGGAGCGAGCGGACAATCCGATGCATAGGTGCTGCCCGCCCGCCTGGAATCTCCGAGAGACGACCCCTGACAGCCAGGGAGGCTGTCAGGCTCGGAGGCGCATGCCATTATCGTTATAAATGTAAATAATATTCCTGGAATGCGTGTTTTAACGAGCCAGTTACATTTCTTTGCATTCTTAGAGATTATAGTTTTTGTTTTTTGTTCATGTTTCTAACAATTGGCCAAGTTAGTAGTTAGTTTATGGGATAGGAATTCTGCCAGATGACAGGCACTAGGCGCCATTTTCTACTTCATTTGGAAGAGAAAATTATCATGAAATGAAGATTTGATTGACAGCTGCATGTCGTGATATGATTGGTTGAAATGGGGTAGAAATTTGATAGTACAAGGTGACGTCAGCAAAAGTGTGAAAAACTAAAGAAATTAGATTTTTGTGATTTGTTTTGCATACATTATTAAATAGGTGCACTGCATACCCAGGTATTTGAACTAAAAGAAAAGAAAAGTCATTTTTGGGTTCAGCTCGACTTTAAGGTTAGAGAAACATCAATTACAGTTGAAAATAGTTTATTAGTTTAAAATACTGTGCACCCAGTGTGTTCTTCTTTTCGTTTCTTTGAAGCATGGTGTTATATGACAGTTTCCCATTTCTTTACACAGTTCTTTGCGTGTTTATTAAACTCTGCAAGGTCTTCTGAGCTGCAAGGGTTGGGCAGCAGAGGGCAGACAAGGCAGTGCTCCATAGTGTGGTCTGCTTCTCCACATTCACAGGTGGTTGGGCCAGTCAGCCTCAGAAACCCAGTGTGTTGAAAAGTGTTGACAGGTTGAACTGAGAGGAAGCATCTCTCACCAGGGGAACCTGTCTTCAAGCTCCTGGTGTCAAACATCTGCTCTGCTCAACTCTCTTCCAACCAGACATTGACTCCATGCACTGTTCTGCTGAACCTGAACCTCTGAGCTCCCTGGAGGAAGGATCAGACAATACTGACTTCATCTGCAGAGATCCATAAACTATAAACACACACATGACTGTAAGTGTCTTTGAAGGAAAACTGTCTGCTGAATGACATCATGTATAATGTAAGGAGACAGATGTCATCATCAGCATTTGACATTTTCTGAAGAAACACTTTTTGCCATATTTTTCACTTAATGAGAAGCTGGATCCATCTCTGGTTTTGCTCCCTATTAGATTCCAGAGCTTCCTCTTGGGAAGTTCAGACCAGAGACGAGAAGAGAGCAGGAGAAGGAGGGAGGGAGAGAGGGAGGAGAGAGAGAGGAGGGAGGGGGGGAGGGAGGAGTGAGGGAGGAGGGAGAGAGAGGGGAGGGAGGGGAGGAGGGAGGGAGGGATTGTGGGTAATTTATGGATATAAATGAGGAGGCCTGTGACTGTGTACTCTGAGACTGCCTCAAAACATCAAATAGAATGGATGTGCTAGCTACTGTTCACACACACACACACACACACACACACACACACACACACACACACACACACACACACACACACACACACACACAGGGCAGCTTACCTGTCAGTATAGCCTGGTGTTCTCTCTCTGGGTGTCCATCCTATCCATCTCTGTCAGCTAGACATTAGGTGGAGCTCCAAGGCTGCCACTTAGTCCGCTTCCCCCCACTGCAGGCCTGGATCCTGGGGGAGCTCCAGGTGCCAGGAGCCTGGGTGTCAGGAGCCTGGGTGTCAGGAGCCTGGGTGGGAGCTGGAGCTGGAGCTCTCCAGGTCTTTGGGGGTGCTGTTCCGTTCTCCAGACAGACGGGCTCAAGTGAAAGAACGTTTGCTCCATTCATCAGCAGTGGAAGTGATAGGGACTTGTACACACTCGTACACCTCGTATGCTTCTGATTTACTTCTTTTCCATTGAGCGTCAAACCAATGACTAAGACAGATGCAGGTTTACTCATTATGTACTTCTGTACTTCTCTTCCTGTGTGTGTGTGTG
>NC_139647.1:17652849-17655349 GCF_964638095.1 Poromitra crassiceps
GGAAGCTAGCTTGATAGCTAACAGCTAACAAGCTAACAACACACGTTCTGTGTGAAAGCACAACACTCAGCAGAAATATTCAGTGTCTAGCCAATCTGCTCCCACAATTGAGCCTTTCTGTCTCTGTTTGCGATAGTTTCTCCATGTGATTAGTTGCCGGAAGAGGAGCACCCGACACCAGCGTCTTTCTGAAAAGTTAAAATATTTTCAGCTGGGAGCGCTGGGGAGCCGGGCGCACAAAAACCCCGGAGCGCTGTGAAAATAGACGCTGGGCGCAGCAGCGCACTTTCTCGAGACGTCCGTGTGCGCTCGCATACGCTCGCTCCTCATTGGAAACAACTGACAAAAGACGCTGGAGCCGAGGAAAAGAAGCTATATGGACATACGGCCGGAGAGAGCGGTGGGGAAATGAATCACTTTGCAAAGGCGGCAGCTTTCTTGCGCGGGAAAAGTGCTACTTGTTGTTAGCTTAGCACTTCATTGGAAGCCTTTTAAAGCTGAAAACTGCTAATTTAGAGTGGGAGGGAGTGAAGCATGAGGTGTGTGTGTGTGTGTGTGTGTGTGTGTGTGTGTGTGTGTGTGTGTGTGTGTGTGTGTGTGTGTGTGTGTGTGTAAGTGTAAAAAGTGTGAGTAATAAAAGGGTCAAGGAAGAACCTTGCTAGGAGATAATGGTGGTGATGAAGCTGCTCTGTGGAGAGCGGAGCAGTAAGTAATGCATTAGGAGCAGATGGAGGACCAGGACGCCACAGCTGGAAGTGTGCGAGAAGAACCTGTGTGGGAATATGACTCAGGTCATCCTCACCTTATTTAAAGAGCATATTTTCCCGGCTCATAAAGTGCACAGAGTTTTTGCCTCTCGTTGTGTACAAGTACACTGGGTTCTCCTCAGTGGACTTTGCATAGATTCAGCTTATGCTTATGGGGAAAAAGAAGCCGTTGAAAGTTTGGATTTGATTGGTGCTGGGTGCTTAAAGCAAGACCAGGTCTAGACTCGGTAGTAGACAGTTTATGAGGTGCAGCCATATTCACTAAAACTGGATTATGAGTGTGGTTTGCTACAGCAGGGCCGGCAGCAGACGCACGTCGAGAGGTTCACTTACAGTTCAAGCGATATTAAAAACGAGCAAGTCGAGCAACTTTCAGCGCGATGTGATGCTTAGTGCCAAGTTCCTGTATCCCAAATGCCTCACTTTCTGCCTCACCGCATGGCTGAGCTACACTTAGCCGGTGTGAAGAACCTCTAAAACCTTGTTTCACATCAACAGGCTGTAAATTCTTCATTCTTATTCTCAGGTGTAGCTGCGAGACACATCGTTTTTATACATCTGCTTTTGCTCTTACAGAAGGTATTAAAAACCAACAGCGTAGATCCTTGTTGGGGTCTGAAAAGTGCTGATTTTACTCTCATGTTGTTTTTTCTGGAGCCTTTTAGCAAATAGCTCGTCTGCTAGCTTGTCGTAAAGATGACTTTGTGTGGGTTTTAGAGGCGTTCCAGTGAGGTGTGAGGCTTCGATCTCTTTCCAGTGGCAAACACACAGATTCTGTGCATGCAACCAAATGAGTGTTTACAGAATGATTCTCTCCACCAGGGGGGCCCAATAAGGTCAACTAGCTGTTTTCACCCCGTTGGCGTTTGCGCGTGTGCGTGTGTGTGTGTGTGTGTGTGTGTGTGTGTGTGTGTGTGTGTGTGTGTGTGTGCGTGCGTGCGTGCCTGTCTGTCTGTCTGTCTGTCTGTCTGTCTGTCTGTCTGTCTGTCTGTCTGTCTGTAGTAGTAGTAGTAGTTTATTTGACACAATGTAAAATCCGCATAAAAAAAAGCTTCAAATGAAGACGAGTTTGAAGAGTTTACATACATTAACACATGCCGAGGATTAAGTACACAATAAAGCCAAAGGCTTATTTCCATTGTGATCCTCTAGGGGTGCGGGGCTTGGGGAAGGGGGATAAGGGGGTGATGCCAAGACTGGCAGGTCCAACAAGCTACAATACACTATTAACAATTTTACGCGTACTAATGACATAAAGACAGCATTTCAATACAAAAAGTACCGTAATTAATTCACTTCACAGCATTCCAATCCAATAATTCATTTACATAATATGCAATAAAACAAAACAAAACATGTGTGTGTGTTTAGACATCAGAGAGTCAGTCATGCTCACAGAACTCACACACACACACAATTGCATACATGTACATCCCGCCACGTAAACACACATGATACAACTTCACATCACGCAAAAACCGATGGAAGTCTTGTACGAAACTCGCCCACCCGTGCCGTCCCGATCTATCCCCGTGCTCTTCTCTCCATCCTCCCACCCCTCCCTCCGCTCCCCAGAGACACTCCCCCTCGTGGGGTCAGACAGCATCCCTCCATTGAAGTGAGCGCGTGCGAACAGGGAAGTCACTGCAGGCTAGCTCCGCCCCCACCCGCCTCAGCGGGGAAACACTTCAAGAGGAATCCTCGATGAGCGGTGCCTATTTTAGATCTGCTCG
>NC_139647.1:17657849-17670349 GCF_964638095.1 Poromitra crassiceps
AGAGACAGACCTGGGAATACCAGAGCCAGAGGAAACGACGGGTTCTACAGCAGCAAGATGCACAAAGTCTCCCGGAGTAAAAATAGACAGAGCAATGTGAGAGACGTGGATAGAGAGAGAGAGAGAGACAGGTGTACTGTAGCAAGTTCTTTAAATACCACAGGAGAGAAACAGAGAGAGAGAGAGGAGAGAGGACGAGAGAGAGAGAGAGAGAGAGAGAGAGAGAGAGAGAGAGAGAGAGAGAGAGAGAGAGAGAGAGAGAGAGAGAGAGAGAGAGACACAGGTGTACTGTAGCAAGTTCTTAAAATACCACAGGAGAGAAACAGAGAGAGAGAGAGGAGAGAGAGAGAGGAGGAGAGAGAGAGAGAGAGAGACACACACACACACACACACACACAAACACACAAACGCCTCTCCAGAAAAAACACATCACCCCCCACACACTCACACACACACAGACACACACACACACACACACACACACATACATCGTCCCTTCCCTCTCTCTATTTCAAGCACAATCAATATGTAAATATCTGTATATATTTACATACAAAATATTGTTGACACGGTTGTTGTTCGAACTACCTGTATTTTGTTACAAGTAACATAATGTTTCCGTTCTGTATGTTACAAACTCTTTCTGTTTTTTTTTTCTTCCTATGTCTGTACTACGATGTACAATGTGCTTTGGCAATACTGTAACTCACTATGGTCATGCTAATAAAGCCTCTTTGAATTGAATTGAATTGAATTGAATTAAGAGAGAGAGAGAGAGAGAGAGAGAGAGACACAGGTGTACTGTAGCAAGTTCTTAAAATACCACAGGAGAGAAACAGAGAGAGAGAGAGAGAGAGAGGAGGAGGAGAGAGAGAGAGAGAGAGAGAGAGAGAGGAGGAGAGAGAGAGAGAGAGAGAGAGACAGGTGTACTGTAGCAAGTTCTTAAAATACCACAGGAGAGAAACATAGAGAGAGAGACAGAGCTGAGCAGAGATGAGTGAGTGAAGGAGTTGTTCCAATGAGTGCAGTGGGCGGAGTGAGTGCGTGGCGACGCCCCCCTCCCTCACCCACAAAACCAGATCTGCATATTATCGCTGCGGCGAAGCTGAGCAGATAAGTCGCCGTGGTTACGCTTTGATAAATCCCCTCTGAACCAGCTCTCTCTCTCTCTCTCTCTCTCTCTCTCTCTCTCATTATATTGTATCTCTATTCTTCCATTCTTCTTTGTCTCTCGTTCTCGCCGAGCTTAATCTCAGTTTCGATCTTCAACCACATTTCAATTTCTCTTCTCAACTTGTTTTCTCCTTTCTCTCTCTCTCTCTCTCTTTCTCTCCCTCCATCTCTCTCTCTCTCTCATTAGCTATTTAATATATATGATGTTTGATTGGCATGACTGTTTTTTTTAAGTACCGGTAACTTTATTTACATTTTCACAATATACAAGATTTATTCCAGTTGGAATGTGGTTACATATACTGACAAATGACCCTCAAACACCCACATCCTCCCATCCAGGGTATGACTGTTACATGAACAGTACCGACTATAAGCATCTATATAATATAATATAATATAATATAATATAATATAAGTAAGGGATAATGTATACTGAGCCGGTGATTACTGTGGAAATAATGACCGACAGGTGAATGATTTAGCCCGACGCGCAGCGGAGGGCTTAATATTCACCTGAAGGTCATTATTTCCAGTAATCACCGGCTCAGTATACATTATCCCGCTTAGAACACGGCCTACAACTAAATCATTCAATAATCTGACAAAAATAATTATTCAAATTGATTTTTTAATAGCGTTTTCAACACAAAGCGGTTTCATTCGTAGCCTAATTGGCACACAAGACACCACAGCTGCAACTGGTTGGCCTAATTAGTAGCGTCTGCGGACAAAATGCTCTTACCAACTGATTAATCCAGGTGTGGCAGAGCAGCGGTCGGTTGTCGAGAAATAATGACCGGTGAATATTGTTGATTGACCAATCAGAATCGAGTATTCGAGAGAGCCGTGTTCTAATATAATATATATATAAAATTTGACCTTAGTTTTTTTTTTTTACTTTATTATTCCCAGGGGGGATGCATTTGGTCTCGTATGCATAAAAAAGTCAATGGGCGTCGTAATGAAAAAGAAAAACACAATCTACTGCACGCTATTAGAATATGAAAAATGCATAAAACACATGGGCTAATTAGGTGCTTTCTGGCCAATCGCAGCAAAGCCCTCATGGCCTATTTTGTCCTACTTATCAGCTGTGGCCCGAGTCAAAAAGTCTTAACTGCTGCGGGGAACAAACACGCTTTCATATTTTTGCTGTGCTAAATTCTTAATCGCAAAATGCTCTGGCTTCACAAACTGTTCAGCTGAACTTTAGAGTGCCGGGTGTGGGAGAGGTCATCATCTATAAGATTTGCTCAGTTTTTATGAGAATGTTGAAAAGTGATAGTTTTTCCACTATTTTATGACATGTATATCGACCAAACGACGAATCGATTAGTCGAGAAAATGATCAACAGATTCATCAATAATTAACATAATCGTTAATAGTTGCCGCCGGACATTAGAGTAAGGTAGAGTGTGGTTAGTGACCTGTAAGCATTACCGGGGCAGTGGTGTGGTGTTTCTTCCTCTCTCCGTGTCGACCTTCTCCCAGCCTCCATCCTGTGTCCTGCAGGGTTCCTCTGGGTGTCTGCCTGGAGAGCTGCCTGACAGGAACTTGCAGAGCAGAGTTGGGGAAACTCCGGCTCCATTGACCCGGAATGGATCTCCGATACTTTGATTCTCTCTGTGTTTGAAACCATCTCCCTCCGCTGGGATGAACTCTATAGTGTCCACCACCCCTCCTCCTCCTCCTCCTCCTCCTCCTCCTCCTCCTCCTCCTCCTCCTCCTCCTCCTCCTCCTCCTCCTCCTCCTCCTCCTCCTCCTCCCGCTTCTGTCAGAATGTGGACTTTCCACCAAGTCCTCTGTGTAAGAACACAGGCAGCTTGGAACAACTCATACATTAAAGGGACAGCTCACCCTAAAATCCAAAATACATATTTTCCCTCTCACCTGTAGTGCTCTTTATCCATCTATATCGTTTTGCGATAGTTGCCTGGAGATATCGGCCGCAGAGATGGCTGCCTTCTCTCCAATACAATGGAACTGGATGGCACTCGGCTTGTGGTGCTCGAAGCACCAAAAAAAAAAATCCATTTGACAAACTCAACAGCATTGTCTCTTTCCAGAAATCATGACCCGGTTACTCAAGATAATGCACAGACGTTGTTGTGAGCAGTTTCATGGAGGAATTATTTTCTTTTGCAGTCTCATGTAGGAACTAGCTAGCAGCTAGCGGGGTGTAGTTCGGTCAAATGAAAATAGCAAGCTATCCCTTGTGCCTTCATTTAGGGCGAGCACAACATATAGCCTGGCTTTGATGTTGACGAAGAGAACCGCCCGCCACGTGTTTACGAGCTATACTTCCATTTTCCAGGCCGGCTCTCTGATATGTTCATGTTCCCAGGGAATTTTATCTTTAGCTAATGACCCCATTAGTCCACCGGGAGCAGGAGGGAGCGGAGTGTGTGTGTGTGTGTGTGTGTGTGTGTGTGTGTGTGTGTGTGTGTGTGTGTGTGTGTGTGTGTGTGTGTGTGTGTGTGTGTGTGTGTGTGTGTGTGTGTGTGTGTGTGTGTGTGTGTGTTGGGGGGAACGGCGGGGGGTTAATGATGCATCAACTCACCTGACAAAACAATCACATTAACGAGCCTGTGCTCGCCACAGTAGCTAATGAGCGCCCGCACTCACCTGCAGCATAATTTGATTACTTTTGACCAATTTAATTTGGCAAATGGCGAATGTGTCCGTTCACCTGGAAAAATCAACACAATTATAATGGCCGTTTGTCAAAGGGGAGAGCTGTTTTGATGAGAATACAAAAAAAAAAAAATCTTTCTTTCCTTTTCCCGACTTTTCTAAAGAATTGATATAGCTCAGACATGAATCCAAACAATCCAGTGGCTATAGACTTAAGTTCAGACCGATACAGTAGGTGATTATTAGCAGAAGGTCTGGTACAGGTGATTTTGGTGTTGTGTGAGATGATGAAACAATCATGAAACAACATTTACAAACTGCCACAATGTAGCACATTTCATCCTTTTGGATGCAGAGAGCGCTCAACTGCTGTCTGCCATGTTTGTCTGTGTTTGCTCTGTGTGGCTGAACTTATCCAAACCACACACACACACACACAAACATATGTACAGACACACACATGCACAGACACACACACACATAGCCGCACAGCGAGTTAATCGGCTTTCCCTTTTCCACCCACAAAACATCCCAAGAATCACTTGGGTGTGAAATGTTGAAACATGGTGTGTGTGTGTGTGTGTGTGTGTGTGTGTGTGTGTGTGTGTGTGTGTGTGTGTGTGTGTGTGTGTGTGTGTGTGTGTGTGTGTGTGTGTGTGTGTGTGTGTGCACCCTGCATCATATCAAGAGCAGCACATCCTCTCCACTGTTTCCTGTTGTTGTTTACTTGGCTGCTGCAGGCCGGCAGACCCGGCAGACTGAGCTCCTGTCGTAATGACCGTGCATTGTCAAAGCCCACGCTCGTTGTAGAGGAGAGGAGAGGAGGAGAGGAGAGGAGAGGAGAGGAGGAGAGAGGAGAGAGGAGGAGAGGAGAGGAGGAGAGGAGAGAGGAGGAGAGGAGAGGAGAGGAGAGGAGAAGAGGGGAGAGGAGAGGAGAGGAGAGGAGGAGGAGAGGAGGAGAGAGGAGAGAGGAAGAGGAGAGAGGAGAGAGGAGAGGAGAGGAGAGAGAGGAGGAGAGAGAGGAGAGGAGAGAGGAGGGAGAGAGGAGAGGAGAGGAGAGGAGGAGAGGAGAGAGAGGAGAGGAGAGGAGAGGAGAGGGAGGAGAGAGAGGAGGAGAGAGGAGGGAGAGGAGAGGAGGGGAGAGAGGAGAGAGGAGAGGAGAGGAGAGGAGAGGAGAGAGGAGAGGAGAGGGAGAGGAGAGGAGGAGAGAGGAGAGGAGGAGAGGAAGGAGGAGAGGAGGAGAGAGGAGGAGAGAGGAGAGCGAGAGGAGAGAGAGGAGGAGGAGAGGGAGGAGGAGAGGAGGAGAGGAGAGGAGAGGAGAGGAGGAGAGAGAGGGAGAGGAGAGGAGGAGAGAGAGGGGAGGAAGGGAGAGGAGAGAGGAGGAGAGGAGAGGAGAGAGAGGGAGAGAGAGGAGAAGAGGGAGAGAGAGGAGAGGGAGGAGAGAGGAGAGAGGAGGAGAGGAGAGGAGAGGAGAGGAGAGGAGACGAGGAGAGGAGGGAGAGGAGAGAGAGGAGAGAGGGAGAGGAGAGGAGAGGAGAGGAGAGGAGGGAGAGGAGAGGGAGGAGAGGAGAGGAGGAGAGAAGGAGGAGAGGAGAGGAGAGGAGAGGAGAGGGAGAGGAGAGGAGAGGAGAGGAGAGGAGAGGAGGAGAGAGGGAGGAGAGGAGGAGAGAGGAGAGGAGAGGAGAGGAGAGGAGGAGGAGGAGGAGGAGAGGAGAGGAGAGGAGAGGAGAGGAGAGAGGAGAGGAGGAGAGGAGGAGAGGAGGAGAGGAGAGGAGAGGAGAGAGGAGAGAGAGAGGAGAGGAGAGGAGAGAGAGGAGGAGGAGAGAGGAGAGGAGGGAGAGGAGAGAGAGGAGAGGAGAGAGAGGGAGGAGAGAGGAGAGGAGGAGGGAGAGGAGAGAGGAGAGGAGAGGAGAGGAGAGGAGAAGAGGGGAGAGGAGAGGAGAGGAGAGGAGAGGAGAAGAGAGGAGGCAGAGGAGAGGAGGGAGAGAGGAGAGAGGAGGAGAGGAGAGGAGAGGAGAGGAGAGGAGAAGAGGGAGGAGGAGAGGAGAGGAGAGGAGAGGAGAGGAGGGAGGGGAGGGGAGAGGAGAGGAGAGGAGAGAGGAGAGGAGGGAGGAGGAGAGGAGAGGAGGGGAGAGGAGAGGAGAAGAGGAGAGGAGAGGAGAAGAGGGAGAGGAGAGGAGGAGAGGAGGAGAGGAGGAGAGAGGAGAGAGGAGAGGAGGAGGAGGGGAGAGGAGAGGAGAAGAGGGGAGAGAGGAGAGGAGAGGAGAGGAGGGGAGGAGGAGAGGAGGGAGGAGGGGAGGAGAGGGAGGAGGGGAGAGGGGAGAGGGAGAGGAGAGAGGAGAGGGAGAGGGGGAGGAGAGGAGGGGGAGAGGGAGGAGGGAGGAGAGGGAGAGGGAGGAGAGGAGAGGAGAGGGAGAGGAGGAGGAGGGGAGGGAGGAGGAGAGAGGAGAGGAGAGGAGAGAAGGAGAGAGGGGAGAGGAGAGGAGAGGAGAGGCAGGTGTAGCTCCTCTCTCTGTAGCTGTCATGCCTCTAAATCCACATTAACTTCAGCACCGACTCACTGCCAAGGAAGCACAAAAGCTCTGAGGCGCCTTGCTGCATCCTGCCTGTTCTGTGTGAAGCCGTGCTGAGGAGCATCACATACACACGTTGTTTTGATCGGGGGATGACATCCTGTAGGAGGGAGAGATGGAGAGATGGAGGGGGAGAGAGAGAGGGGGGAGAGAGAGGGAGAGAGGGGGGGAGAGGGGGGGAGACAGAGAAGTGTGGAGATACGCTCCAGTGACCCTGGCTTTAGCCCCCTCTGTCTCGGGCTGAAGCCAGACAGGCCGGACAGCGTCGGTGTGGTGGGAGACGTTGATAAAGTGTTGCCCTCTCACACACTGCTGAGGCTTTTCACTTTGATGTTCACCACCCATGTTTCCTCTTCTTCCTCTGCACTCCTCCTCATCACTCTCTCTCTCTCTCTCTCTCTCTCTCTCTCCTCATCACTCTCTCTCTCTCTCTCTCTCTGCACTCTCCTCATCACTCTCTCTCTCTCTCTCTCCTCATCACTCTCTCTCTCTCCTCCTCATCACTCTCTCTCTCTCCTCATCACTCTCTCTCTCTGCCATCTCCTCATCACTCTCTCTCTCTCTCTCCTCATCACTCTCTCTCTCTCTGCCCTCCTCATCTCTCTCTCTCTCTCCTCATCACTCTCTCTCTCTATCCTCATCACTCTCTCTCTCTCTCTGCACTCTCCTCATCACCTCTCCTCTCTGCCCTCTCCTCATCACTCTCTCTATCTGCCCTCTCCTCATCTCTCTCTCTCTCTCTCCTCATCACTCTCTCTCTCTCTCTCTGCCCTCTCCTCATCTCTCTCTCTCTCTCTGCCCTCTCCTCATCACTCTCTCTCTCTCTCTCTCTCTCCTCATCACTCTCTCTCTCTCTCTCTCTCTCCTCATCACTCTCTCTCTGTCCTCTCCTCATCACACTCTCTCTCTCTCTGTCCTCTTCCTCATCACTCTCTCTCTCTGCCCTCTCCTCATCACTCTCTCTCTCTCTGCCCTCTCCTCATCACACTCTCTCTCTCTCTCTCCTCATCACACTCTCTCTCCTCATCTCTCTCTCTCTCTCTGCCTCTATGTATCTGCACTGTGGCTCTGTATAGCTCAGTGGCTAGGCCGTGGCACTAACTCTGCCAAGGTGATGGTTTCCATTCCACCCATAATAAAACTAGAAATGCATCGGCGAGCGCAAACCTCCGCCAAGGCCCATAGTACAGTCTGCTATGATGATATGCAAATGTAGTGAGTCAGATCGGATCCGTTCCAAGATTTAACAGCTTCTTCCTTGGCCCGTGCTACTGCTACTGCTACACACCCTTCCACCAAGTTTCATGAACGTTTCACCCAACACATCGTATGTCATGTTATGTATACTATTTAGTGTTAACCCCTTTCTCTCCTCTCTCTCCCCGCCTCTAGGTGTCGCTATAGCCAGCGCTCTGGTCGACACGTCACAGCAGAGGGCGATGGACTTCAAAGAGAGAGGCCTGGGTCTGAAGTACCGCAAGCAGTACACCGTGCACCACCAAGGAACCTGCGTTTGAGCAGCGTGTCCATCACGTTCCCCGGGTTCTTTTCATCGGAGGTGTTTAAACTGACTTTGAATCAGACAGAAGAAGGAAACATTGTGGACAAAAGCAACACCACCAACATGGGGGTTGGTTGGTGTTTGATCTGAAACTGGCTGGCTTGGGATATAACCTCTGTCCCATCGACAGGCACCCATGCTGGGGAACGTGGAGCTCACAGTCCCTTTCGTCCCTGGCTCAGATCGGGACCAATTCTTTGAGGGAACATGCTTTTTTTTTCTCTGTCGTGTGTGTGTGTGTGTGTGTGTGTGTGTGTGTGTGTGTGTGTGTGTGTGTGTGTGTGTGTGTGTGTGTGTGTGTGTGTGTGTGTGTGTGTGTGTGTGTGTGTGTGTGTGTGTGTGTGTGTGTGTGTGTGTGTGTGTGTGTGTGTGTGCGTGTGTGCGTGTGTGCGTGTGTGCGTGCGCGTGTGTGCGACTATGGTAGCACTACAGAACCAACCGAAAACAAAATGGAAACCTTATTGCTGATTGTCAGTGAGAAATGTGTGTGTGGAGGGATGCGTAATGTGACGCATGCCTTCGACTTTGCCTGCTACTCTCTGTCCGTCTGCGTGTGGTCTGCGACTATCTTGACAGAGGAGAGAAAACTTTTTTTTTTACACCAATAAACCAAACTAAATAGCTGTGAGCTCCACTGAGTGCTATTGAGCTGAGGTTAACTGAGCTGAACTGAACGACTCTGGCCTTGTTACAGACCCACTTAGCTGTGGGAGAGCTATGCTGGAAAGGACAACGTGAAATGGGGCCGATTTAGATCAATGCGACACGGTGTCGTCGTGCGTGGCGGCGGGCGTCGCTCCGTGACGTGGGACCGCTCGAGGAGAAAGACTACTTTTTGCTGTGAGACTGAAGAACCCGCATCTTTGCCATGAAGATCGTCGGGATGGAACGGTCGCTGTGGAAATGTTACGCTTTGTTTCGTTTATGAAATACACACGTTGATGTTTTTCTTCTCCTCAACCGATGTTTTACCTTCTACATTTTGATATCTGCTCAGGTCTTCTGCAATGGAAAGGTTCCATCATCTATAGCTGTGGAAGCTATGGGCCTTATATACACATCTGTATGCACTAAGAGAAATGCTTTAGCACGACGTTAGGAACCCTGTGCGGGATACTATTATGCAATTGATCCAAATGTCATGTTTCTTCTGGGCTACGATGTAGCCTCAAAGGTCGTCATCAAACACATCCTGTACTACTGATCATATCCAATTACCTGTTAATTCATTTCTTACTGTGAAACACAGTATCTTCTCCCTCAATATGTCCTCCAGTAAATGTCATGCGTGTTAATTTTATTTGTGATCTAACAAGGCTTTAGGTAACATATCTCCTCGTATTACGGTCTGTATTTATTAATATGATTATGCAAATTACAAATAGGTTAATTTTAAATTTTTGCAAGTTTTACAAGTGCACTAGGGTTTTTTTAAACAGAAACTACAAGTTTTACTTTGTACGTGTAAAGTATGTGCAGTATCACTAATCTCCCTTTCTCGTACCTTCAACGTCTTTTCATTTTCACATTTTTATTTACATATCAAATATTATATATTTTATGTGTACCATTAGTGAGTTGTGTGACGTCAACAGATTTTCCGTCTCTTATTGTGTTGTTCATCCTACTCGTTCGATATTCAGAAGTCACGTTTTTTTTTTAAATCAACTGCACATACACAGTCTTTATGCACTTGTGTGTACGTGTAGCCTGATGCTTTTCAATCAGGTGCCTGTCTTCATGTACAGTAGCCTCCCGTGTCATTTTGCACCAATGTGTTGTTGAGATTTCTATTAACAAAGGGCAGCTCACCACAGTGTTTTTGTGCAGACGAGCATAAAAAGATGTACATTTACAATTAAAACGTTTTGAAGCCTCTTCGTCTGGTAATTGGAGCACGTACTCTGTGTGTATATTCTTAACCCTGCTGTTGTGGGACGACTGTATTGATCGGTGTGCTCAGGATGTCAATAGGGTCAGATGACAAGCGCAGCCAATAGACTCTGCCACCCAACACCCTTGATAGAGTTACATAAAGGCTGGCTCAGCAAACTGTGTGGCCCGTCAGAGAGTCGACCCGATAACAATAGAGAAAACATTGGACCACAGTATATTATGTCTAAATATAAATTCTAATTCTTTTTGTGTTTAGTTCAGTTCGTTTTTGCATAATCCAAATAGTCAACAGTGCTAATCTATAATTCTGCTGGTCCACAGCGATGCCGGCTACACCAGTTTATTGTGTACATTGTCCTCAAGCCTCAATTACAACTGTTATTTGTGCATTCAGTTCTACCTTGGCTCAGCAAATATTTGCACAGCACTTTCTCAACATCTGACTGGGAAACTTCAGTTTACTTTCAGGCAAGTTTTCGGCATGAACTGTAAACACAAACACAATGGAGCACGGCAGGGATGACGTATTTTTGTAGGCGGAAGGCAGAAGTCCCAGACTTCCTGGATCTTACGGGGGGAAAGTCAAGTTTTAGAATGGGGGATTTTGCATTTAAGTGGAGAATAGACCCTTCTCACGGGGGCCATTTTAGGTTGAAAAGGCAGGGTCAACACAGGGGCAAGCAAAACACTCATGAGGGTTTTAAACTTCCATGATTGGAATTTGGAAACCCTCATTAATGTTTTGCTTGCACCTGTGTTTATTCTGCCTTTTCGACACAAAATGGCCCCCGTGAAAAGGGTCTATGGTTGTAGCACTTTTTTCAATCTCTTGTCATGTTAATATAAAGGCTTCAAAAGGACCAAGCTATGACCAAAGATTATTGAAGGCAAGAGACAAAGCTGTGTTGCTTTTTTTGGACAACAGTGCTGCCACCATTTTGGCCTGTTGAAAAAACGCCTCCTTGGGACAACAGCACAGAACCATGACAGCCAATCAGATGAAGTCTCCTTCAGGCCAAAATGGCGGATTTGCTGTGCACTGATGTTGCAATCAGGCCCGGCGTTGGGGGCGGGCCAGACTGGGCCAGGCCCGCCCATTTCCCGTCTTTGTACGTCTAGATAATGTGTGTTTAAAAAAATTGAAAAAAGACACTTGCACAGAAATCTTTAGAGAGATTTACATGCAACGTCAAAACCACAAAATAAATATACTGTAACTGAATCAAATACATGCCATATAGGCTATTTTATGATTGACATACATTTAGACCTACAGTATCACAAATCAGGACGTGCGAGCTTTCAAGCAAGAAGATGGGTGGGTGTTTAAACAGAAAGTTTGAGGTATAGAGGGTGCTGCATGTCACAGAGGCAGAGGTCACTGCAGGGTCACGCCCACTGAGTGGCAGCAAGACTGCTTGAATGCAGTAATCAGCCTAGATAACAGACACCTGCTGCTCAGGCAGGAACCTGCTGAATGTGTTGACACTCAGTTCTGATTGAGGGTGTGTGTTCTGGTGGGAAAGTGACCTGGTAAAATGATAAATGGACTGCATTTATATAGCGCTTTTATCCAAAGCGCTTTACAATGTGCCTACATTCACCCATCGAAGGCGGCAAGCTGCCACACCAATCGGGAGCAATTTGGGGTTCAGTGTTTTGCCCAAGGACACTTCGACATGCGGACTGGAGGAGCCGGGGATCGAACCACCGACCTTCTGATTAGTGGACGACCCGCTCTACCTCCTGAGCCACAGCCGCCCTCTGTGCCCTCTATACTGCCGTGCCACTTCCGCGTTGCGTGCCACATAATTTGTTTGTTTAAACAAAATGGACATCAGAAAGTTTGTAGTAAAAGTCCAGGAGAAAACATCAAGCCAGCAAGGCCAGCGTCGTCAACAAAGTGCTGCAGACCGTATAGAACCTACAGACGATGCTGCAGCAGCTAGCGGGGGTGAGTAGACCGTTTTACTGTATGTTACTGTATGTTACTGTATGTTACTGTATGTTACTGTTACTGTTACTATGTTACTGTATGTTACTGTATGTTACTGTATGTTACTGTATGTTACAGTATGTTACTGTATGTTACTGTATTTATCTTTTCTGCTGTTCAGTGGTCAGTCAGTGTTGTTGGACAAGCATAGGGCCTAATAATGTGTGCACCGCTGTGTGCTTTTACGCAATGCTGTGATCATGCTGTTGTTGTTTTGGGCATATTTGTGCACGTGTGCGGCTGTGCGCTTCTTTGCAGCAATGCTGTTCATCATGTTGGGTCGTTGTTTTGGGCATATTTGTGCACGTGTGCGGCTGTGCGCTTTTACACAGCAATGCTGTTTATGATCCTGTGTTGTTGTTTGGGGCATATTTGTGCACGTGTGCGGCTGTGCGCTTCTTTGCAGCAATGCTGTTTATCATCCTGTGTTGTTGTTTGGGGCATATTTGTGCACGTGTGCGGCTGTGCGCTTTTACACAGCAATGCTGTTTATCATCCTGTGTTGTTGTTTGGGGCATATTTGTGCATGTGTGCGGCTGTGCGCTTTTACGCAGCAATGCTGTTGATCATGCTGCTGTTGTTGTTTTGGGCATATTTGTGCATGTGTGCGGCTGTGCGCTTTTACGCAGCAATGCTGTTGATCATGCTGCTGTTGTTGTTTTG
>NC_139647.1:17675349-17697849 GCF_964638095.1 Poromitra crassiceps
ATGAGTTTTTTTGTTGTTGCAACAGTTGTCCCCACTTTCAGAGACTGTTGCACAGCTGTACAGAAGTCCAGGGAGGCCTCTGAGCAGCCGAAGATGGCGAGTTCTGCCTCCGACTGAAGGGTTATATATTGTAGGCCTTAGAGTACCAGTCAAATATTTTGGCCCAGAATCCGGTCAGTGAAGGGCAGAACCAGAAGGCATGAGACAGAGTGCCCTCTGACACCTGACACCTGTCACACAGTGGCGAGACAGAGGGGGATATCTTGTGCAACTTATGCTTAGAATAGTTGCCACAGATCATTAAGAACAAATCTCCAAGAAGTATGTTTTTCAGGAAATATTAAAGCAATGCGTTTTTTTTCTGTTGACTTTTGATATTACATACGAGGATGACTTTCCTTTCAAGTAAGTAAAGGAAAAGAATAGCATTATAGCTTATAGGTTTTCACAGAGAGCAGCCATACTGGACACATGGGAAGCCTGTCAAAGTTTGAGGATAGCACCACCGGCAAGCACATTTCCAAACCCGATCTCAGCTGATGTGCAGAGATTGATAATGAAAGCCAATATAAAATATTGGTGTGGGAGTAAAATACATTTGGACACAGCCAATCCTTCCGTTATTAATCGTGTCACCATGGATACTAATTACATGGTTCTATTCTGTGTAATAGCCTAGAAAGAGGAGAGGCAGTGGTTCACAGGGCAGGTACACACAATCGCACCAATCACCCAATCATCATTTGAAAGAATGGCACGATGTGATTGGTTAATGACACCAATTGTAATTCCTCTTTTCACGGGTCGGCCTATTCATGCCGTACAATGGTGAGGTAATACCTAACCGCATTTCACCGCTTTCAGTCCAGCCAGGCCCCAGGCTTTTAAATTCAACCAAACCTTAGAATAGTCCTTTTATTAATACCTCTTAATAAGCCCAATCCCTGCAGTGAATTAATGCCGCTATCCCAAATCCAATTCCCCACGTTTATGGGCCAGGCAGTAACACTTGATAGCTGTTTTACACGTCTGTTTTGAAGCCGCGGGGGGTTTTAATTTCAGGGTTGTGTATTGCATTTGTTGGACGTTAATAGCTGTATTTTAAAGGCATTACCCTCGGAGGCGGAGCCTGCACTGCTTCCCTTCCTCCCTTTCTGCCTCTCTTACATTACCTGTTTAGAAAGGCTCTCATTGAGAAGAGGGCCAATAACAAAATACTGCGATGATGTTTTTAGCATTCAAATCAGACACAATGTAGTTTTTAGCATTCAAATCAGACACAATGTAACCACATTGATGGACACTATTTGTAAACCATTAAACAGTAAAGTAGCCTACAGTTCCTGACATCTGGTTTATCTGGACAAGATGGCTGGTTTTTTGAATTTTTATTTAAATTCTTGAATCACATGATGGTCGCCATCTTTTCATGTTTTTACTTGACTAATTTCTTAGGATCCAGGAGTGTTTCATCTGTTTCAAGAGTGTTTCATTTGTGGTGTATAGCGGTCAAAATTATTTCCTCGCCTACTGAGTACCGACACGAGGGTCGCAGGCTCGCGCCCCCGTGTTACCTCGGGTATGGTCGGGCGTCCATACAGGCACAATTGGCTGTGTCTGCGGGTGGGAAGCCGGATTGAGGGTACCAGTATTTTGTCCTGGTCGCTGCACTGGCACCTCCTCTGGTCGGAGCGCCTGTTCGGGGTGGAAGGGAACTGGTGGGAATAGCGTGATCCTCCCACATACATGCTACATCCTGCCGGTGAAGCTCCCCACTGTCAGGTGAAAAGAAGCGGCTGGCAACTGCACGTGTTGGAGGAGGCATGGTGCTAGTCTACGGCTCTCCCCAGATCAGCAGAGGGTGGAACAGCGACCGGGGCAGCAGAGGGAGAAAATTGACCAAGTACAATTGGGGAGAAAATGGGTGAAAAATCTGAGTGAAGGGGGAAATAAACAAAACATCACATTTTATTTCCACTAAAAGCAAATGCCCTCAAATGATATTCTCTGTTTCCAGGACTCCACTCTCACACAAAGAGCCATAACCGGTAGCTTTAATATCCGATACTCAGCACTCAGCAATTAATTCAATTAATTAAGTCTTCATATAGGAACATAGAAAATGAGTAGATTTAATTCCTAACTTTGCACCTCTCAGCCAACCTTTAGTCTGCTGTTGTAATAAGATCAGTGACATTCTGTTTGAACTCCAGACTCCAACGATTTGTCATCCAAACACTACGAGTCGTTTTCTTTTCTGTTACTCTGAAAGGTCAGACACGATGTGGCCAGGCCATCCTTCAATAGCTGAGAATCAACCACCTAACTTCTGCTTTAGTGCTAGATCTTCTCCAGGCATTCACAGCCTTCAATAGCGGAGAATGACCACTTAACTTATGCTTTAGTGGTAGAGCTTCTCCAGGTGATGAAATGGCTCTTGTGAAATGAGAAAGCGATAATGCGAGACGGCGGAGTAGATCTTCCACAAGGGAAAAGGGAGGGAGAAGAGAAGCCTGAAACATGTCTGACGCCCAGGGCTCCTTGAGGGGGTTCTAGGTAGTTTCTTCTACATTCTGCGAACGTACCTTAAACAGTCTGTAATTCGTGCCCACCGAACTGACCGAACATGGACAAAGGAAGTTGGGGAGGGAAAGAATGGACAAGAGGTATAGGTGATTTAACAGTTTTTAATTATAACTTTTGTACAATAGATTTTACATTTTCACAAGCTAAGAAGTTAATGATGCTGGATAGCTGAGGGAGTCGGCATCTCCAAAGAGCCGTTTCTCGTATTCTAAACAACAGAGATGGGATGGAGATGGACGGCAAAAATATTAATCTTTATCATTTTTGTCCAAGAGTGGGATCCTTACATCGCTTACACACGGGGGACTGAACCCCAGTTGAGGGCCTGCAGTACATACAACCGCCACCGAGCTCAGGGGGAGATCTCCTTTATAAAGAGTGCAATGTTGAACCACCTCGGCAAAGTTCTACACGATCTTAACGTTCCCCCAGTGGCACGGGTACAAATTCTAGGGCCCGTGAAGATATGACACTGGGTTTTTCAAATACAAAATTAACATACATAAGACACAAGTCTGAGAAATCTAATCAGGCCTTCAAACATTTTAAGGACCCATTTTAAATCATTCTCACTTTTTATTGTCTAGCATCCCACAGCATTTCTCTGTAGTATCCATCCACACGCTCTCTGTTTGTAGGGAATAGATGCTGTAACTATCCCACATCTGACGCAATGGTCAAATATACCATTAAAAACCCTTTTAAATGGTATTTATACAATTATTGTGTCTTTCCACATTGTTTTATTGCATTCCATAATCACCTGCCATGCAATGGCTTTGTTTGTTACCTGCACCATACTTCTTCTTCTTCAGTGGCAAGCCCAAAATAATCACCTCGCCTCCACGTCTCTTTCCTTGCACAGGATGGTTCAAAAACAGAAAAAAATGTGTAAAAGATAGAAAAATAAGTTTTACCCAAAAAACAATATTATATTTAAGCAACATCATAAATGGGGGCTATGATACAATATCAATATGCTTAGGAAATACAGTTGTATTTTAGTACTATAGGACAGTTACAATGATATCCCCGTTCTCAGATGCAATAGTATTCCATAATCATGTACATATCGGGAGAAATATACATTATAGGTTGTTATAAAAAACAAAACAATATTCTGGCTTGTTCAATGTACTCTATGTTGTATCTGAATGTCAAAATAGCTCACAATGCTCTGGAATAGAATATCAGACATTTATTTGTCCAATGTTACTTTCAGCCAAGTACATACAGTGCATATACCATGTTTATGCTCAGTAAATAACATTTAAGTTCTACTATACATTACTCGTGTTTTTCAGAAGCTACACAAACCCAAGCAGCAAAAATGCTTCTGTCAATGTCCACATGGCTAAAGTCATGTGCTCAACATGCCACATGTCCATGTACATGTATGTGTGTGCGGTGAACACATGTCGATGTACATGTGTGTGTATGTGGTGATCACGTGTTGTCGGGAAGTCCGTCGAAATGAAAGCAAACATTTCTATGGTGGGGTGAGGGGGGGGGGGGGGGGAATCATATGCTTCCATCTCAAAGTGGATGAAAACACGCTAGGCTAACACGCTAGTCTAAGTGCGGCACACGTGAGAACCGAGTGTGATCGTGATACGACGCCGCGACTTTCTTCCGCATCAGTCGCTCGGAATAAACGTACAAAACCAAACGCTTGAACAATTTACATATAACAGTACAGAGGTCACAGGTCACGCATTTGCTGAACTCTCGTTTCCAAACGAGCGATCGAAGCGATCGACCGAACACTTTTGTGACGGCTTCACTATCGAGGCAACGCGTCGTCACAACAGACTCATTACGGAGAGGATGGTTTGAGCTTGGAGCAAAGGGTTTTTCAGTTGCCGCGTGAAACACAGGAAAAGAGTAGACTACACTATACCGTACAATAATAAGCCTACGTTATCCTCAGCTCTTTGTCGTCATGGACCGGTACTCCACGGCGCGGTTCTCAGCGCAGCAATGTGACGTACATCAGCTCCGAAAAAACCAGCCAGGGTGAAACTGCAGCTCGTCCTGTCCAGCGGCAGATCACTGCTCTCCTCACTAACGCTTTCTCATCTTCCACAGAGAAACATTGAACATCTCTTAGACTTCTAACAATTACAAGAATGTACAATAATCACTAATGAGTTGAGTGGATTCTGCTATCCTCTGTACAGTGATCTGATCTGTGAGTGTTTCCCTGTTGGCATAGAAAGGTGTAGAACAGGAGCAGAAAGCCTGGCTGCGTGCGTGCACATTATGTGTGTATTTCTGTGTGTGTATCTGTGTGTGTTTATCTGAGTGTGTGTATCTGAGTGTGTGTATCTGAGTGTGTGTATCTGTGCACTATGTGGGTGTGTATCTGAGTGTGTTTATCTGAGTGTGTGTATCTGAGTGTGTGTATCTGTGCACTATGTGGGTGTGTATCTGAGTGTGTTTATCTGAGTGTGTGTATCCGAGTGTGTTTATCTGAGTGTGTGTATCTGAGTGTGTTTATCTGAGTGTGTGTATCTGAGTGTGTTTATCTGAGTGTGTGTATCTGAGTGTGTGTATCTGAGTGTGTTTATCTGAGTGTGTGTATCTGAGTGTGTGTATCTGAGTGTGTGTATCTGAGTGTGTGTATCTGAGTGTGTGTATCTGTGCACTATGTGGGTGTGGGTCTTCGCCTGTGTGCTTTTTGCCGGCAGCGTTGTGTTTCAGTCTGAGCTACAGCAGAATGGTTTGGGCACAGCGGTTCAACCTTCTCTGATGTATAAGTTATTAGTGTTATAAAGTCACTCCTCAGCCAAATACTTTTACAGCCACTTTGAACCCAGAGTTTAAACACGCAGAGCACAAAAAAATAGTTGTTTTTCTTACACCACCCAAGTGTAACCCATGGCAAGGGCTTGCCCAGGGGTGGAGGGGGGGATTTGAACCATGCATCTCCCGCTTCCAAAGTGCACGCGCTAACGACAACACCGATAGAGCTATAGCTCCCTTGGCTGGGGTAGTGAGTTTAACCAACAACCCGCTCCCACTCGGGACTCGACGAGGAGTCTGATTCACTCGGTAACACTCGCCCCCCTGAACTCACTCCACACCCACTGGGCAGCCGGGACACGGCCCCGATGTAACCCGTGCTAACCGCTTGATTCGACGCAGGATTCGAACCAACGCTCTCCCGCTTCCAAAGCACATGCGCTGCTAACCGCAACTGCTGAGCTGGTTAACTGGGGAGAGAGAGTTTAGCCAACATCTCGCTAATAGCACTACCACGAGGACGCCGATTCACTCGGTTACAAAGGGGCATCCTCTTAATCCATTAACCCCTTCATTCAACTCAGAAAATGTTTTTCAGCCACAGACGAGGCTGAAAAACAGCGAAAAGGCTGCCCAAGTTATACGTAGCTGTTACTGAACCGACCGTGACGTTTAAGCTAAAGACCCCACCTAGCCTCAACACACACACACACACACACAGACAGGGATGAGAATTGAACAATGGCTGTCAACTTGTTGTTAATTTACATTGCGTGTCCCCTTCCAAGAACCACCAGCCATGGTCTGTTGGAATGTAGTCCTATAGGTATTTTCTCATTGCCACCCAGTGAGCAACACAGAAGCTTTTACATCTAACCCAAAGGGAACACATAGCCAAACTTGAGTTAACACTGAACAGTAGATCACTGGTTTAGCGCACAGCTGCAAAATGCAAAAGTCAAAAACAAAGCAACAAAAGCTTCCCAAAAATGAATATCAAAACAAAAGTAGGAATCCAGAGGGAAATAAAAAATACAACAGGTGTTACTGGGAAGAGAGGATATAATTTCTTGTTTTTCTTTTTCTTTTATACAAATATGTTGTGTCAGTCCTGCAGGTGTTTCTGTTGCTGTGAGGCGGCTAGGCTACAAAGTGGTCGCCGAGGAGAGCGCCGGCAGGCCGCAGTACCACAGCCAGAGCAGCGGGGGCAGCAGAGGGAGCAGGTCGCCTGGGGGCCATCTGGGGACGGCCGAGTTTCTCGGGTCGGCGTTGGACGTGCCCGGACCGTCTATCTGAGGGTCCTGAGTGAGAGAGAGAGGGAAGGAGAGACAGAGAGAGAGAGGGAAGGAGAGAGAGAGAAGTCAGAGAGAGCGAGAGAGGTGGAGGAGAGAGAGAGAGAGAGAGAGAGAGAGAGAGAAAGAGAGGGAAGGAGAGAGAGATGACAAAATAAATAAATCAATAGAATTTGAGGTCTGAACCAAAATAAGGGTATCATAGTAAACAGCGTGTGTGTGTGTGTGTGTGTGTGTGTGTGTGTGTGTGTGTGTGTGTGTGTGTGTGTGTGTGTGTTGTGTGTGTCTCTGAAACTCAAATCATTGACAGGCCTACGCAGGTCGTCTTGGGTCTTCTTTATTTTATTTGCCCAGATGCTGCAGGATTTTGAATGTACAATTAATATGGCTCGGGTTTGATACTTGAAGCTGATTGGTCAGCTTGGCAGACACCGACAGATGGCGAGCTTGAAACTAGCGCTAAACTAGTTTACACTTTTTTTTTTTTTTTTTTTTTTTTTTAAAGTTGGGCCCTGTTTATAAATGCGTCGGTACCATCGGAGAAGCTAAAGTGATTCGCTTGCCAGTGGCAGCACCACCCACCCGCTTCACTGAAGTTTGACTCATGCATATATAATGTGGCACAATTCACGTGGCATTCAAATGTTTAATTCAATAATACCGCCTACTGTATCAAAACTGCATAAATTAATATGATCTGACACAGTGAAAACAAAAACAAAGGTTGTTTTTCATAACCAAAAGGTCGAGGTGGAAAAGCCAAAAAGTGTTGTTTGTATGTGTGTGTGTGTGTGAGAGAGAGCGAGAGAGAGAGAGATAGTGTGTGTGTGTGTGTTCAACCTCAAACTACGCCTGCTAACGCACGCACGAGCTTCAAAGAAAGCCCGGGTCTTTGACTGGCTAATAAAGCTGGCAGCTAGCGGCTGGGTCATCGTCTCTGCCTCCATTAAATGTCACTCTGGCGCATAACGTTGCCTTATTATTGCACAATGACATTTAGTGAACTTTAAAAGGCAGCAGATAAGCACTGATCCCATTTCAGCCTCAAACGGGACTACAAAGACCAGAGAGGACTACAAAGACCAGAGTTTACAAAGGAGGCGGGAAGGACGGGCCATCACGGCAATCAGTGTCTGAGAGGGGTCGCTGGCTTTTAGCACCGGGGTCCCGCCCACCGCGGGTGATGATTGGATGATTGGATGATTGGATTGTTCTTGTTGTCCCAAGAAGCTATAATGGCAAAATGGTTTGAGCTTGTATCTCCCAGGCTAAATTGTTTTTTTCAGACATTAAACCCATCGCTATAATTTGACGGCATTTTCCAACAAACACTGATATCAAGCTGATATATTGTTGCAAGTTATTTTGTAAGAAATTGTATGAAAAGCGCTGTGCACTACCACATAACAGTGCCCTGGGGTGCCCCCAAGTTTGAGTACTTGACTACTTGTTTTCGTCTTAATTAAGCTCAGTATGAACAAGGGGATTATTTTGTATAGCAATGGTACCAAAATCTTTCCCTTAAACCCTGACCAAAACATGTTTTCTTCTTGGTCTTCAGAAGTTCATTCCAACAGGAAAAATTGTCAAGACCAAATGTAAAGTCATGGCCTAAAACCTTCCCCTTAAACGTAACCTGATTTGTTCTTGCCTAACCTCCAGTTAGTGGTTGTTATTGCATTTCTCTGAAAGTTTTTCTGTCCTCACTCTGAGTCATGGATTTTCTTGCCTCAGTGGTTCCCTAAACGATTTAAAAGTCCTGTACCCCTTCAAACTGTCCACCTCCTGCTGTGTACCCCCTCTCCCTCCAGAGGGTCGCTACTACAGATTTTTTTTAGGTGAACCCCTGACATACTGTACATACTGTAACTGCGAGTACCCCTGGGGGTACATCTACCCCACTTTGGCAATAATTGAGCTGACTAGAATTTTTGTTGTTACGGTAGCTAAACCTAATGTGATCCTAATTTTGTGCATCGATATGAAAGCCAGAAAATGTATTTTCATGAGCATGCAGTACAGGTGAATGACAACAAATTGATATATTCTTACCACGCAGAATACGCCGTCAACAGTGGAGTTTGACTTCAATTTCTGAGCCTGTAAACGCAAGAAATGGAGAATCAAAATCAATATTACAAGGCGAAGAACAGGTAGATCAACCCTAAGATACAAGTATGATAAGATGTATTAAGCTTGTAGACTGGACCACAACACGTGCTGTGTGAGTGGGTGAAAAGTTTGAGTCATTGGGCAGTTGGCACCCTGACAGAATCTTAATTAATTGCTTCAGATCAACAATCAATATGACAATACAAAGTAATCATACTGATCATATTCTGTCAATACGTCCGACACAGCAGGTGCAAAATGACACCACACAGGCATGGCAAATGCTCAAGCTTTAACTCAAACTCTAAATAATAAATTGAAACCGCATATTTATATAAATCTATGCTTAAATGAAAATGAAATCCATTTTCAAATCAAATAAAGCTATAAACGAATGTCAATTGTAAAAGTGCAACGACCTTGTTAGAGTTTCCCCTCAGAGTCTTTTAAACTTTGAAAGCCTTTTGATATTTACAATGTGAGGAGACCACGAGCGCAGGGCTGAGCACAGAGGGACAGTCATGCCCACACTCTGATTTCATCTCACATTTATCATTCAAAGACTCTCTCCCAGCCACACACACGCACACACACACGCACGCGCACACACACACACACACACACACACACACACACACACACACACACACACACACACACACGCGCACACACACACACACACGCACACACAAACGAGCGGTGAGAGTAATTCATGAGGTTGCTTCTAGCTAAACGGCCTAGCAAGCCGGTATGTTATTGCATCAGTTTTTTATTCCTATGTATTGCATGAGATATTAATACTGGAATAATACAATGACACATACAACTGTATTATGCAGTGTACACATACTTTACTTGACTGTTGCTTTGGGTCATTTTTCAGAATGAAGTTTTAATATTCAAAACAGATTTTGTTTTTTGCTATGTAAAAGTTTCATCACCTCTTGTTGTGATGTAATCGTTGTTGTTGTATAGACCATCTTGCTAAACACAACGTTCGAGTTTCATAAATGTTGTTAACCACACAGACATGACTTCATCTAAAATCCCCATTCAAAAAAACCCATGGACTTCCAGACGAGAGAACCGGGCGACGCTAACTTCCGGGTGTTAAGAGGACTCATTCATTCCTGCAGCAAATTAAACGTGTGATTATGAGTTTGGCACAACATGTAAGAACAGCATGTTGAGGCTGGAGATAAGAAAATGAGTTGGCTGCTTCGCATCGAATAGGCTTGGACATTGAAACGACAAGTTATGCTGGAAGTGAATGCAACTTTGGTGTGTGTGTGTGTGTGTCTGTGTGTGTGTGTGTGTGTGTGTGTGTGTGTGTTGTGTGTGTGTGTGTGTGTGTGTGTGTGTGTGTATGTGCGTGCGCCTGCCTGCGTAAGCTGTAGCCGTGACAGAATAATAAATGGCAGGTCTATACGGTATAGTGAATTCAGACCCAAAATAGGAGATGCACAGGATGTAGCAGCGATGCTAATGTGCAGAGTGAGGAAGTGTAGTCCGTTATTACGCCTTTTGCTTCGGTGCTAAACTGCGAACAGAACACGCCTGTGTGGAACGACGTCCATAAATCACGGGTGTATTTGCAGGCCTCGGCACAAAGACTTTTGATAGGAGCAAAATGAGAAAGCCCAACATTAGAACCTGCGAAGAATTTCAAACGTGGTGCCAGTTGTCCCCAGCAGTAGGAAATATAACGGTTGGGTCTTTCACTCTCAGGAATATGACTTAAGAGTAACTTTTTTTTGGTGGGTTTGATGATGAGCTGCCATCTGCGTTCTGCGTCGTCTTGACAGTTTGTAGACGTATTAAAATGTTTTCACGTCTCCGATGGCAACACAGAGAGGAGAGGTAATTCACTTTTATAGCTCGTCGGGCCCAACAGCCTAGCAGCAAGTGCATCTCGATTTGGAATTTTTAATCGCTGTTCGTTTTGAATCGGAGAATGTCAATTTCATTTAAACTGAGGAGGCTCCATCTGCCATTGCATCGTTATAATACCTCCATTTTGATTCAAAACGTTGGCTAAAAATGTTTATATGGCAAAACAGATTCCATTACATCACAGTTACACTGATAACAACAGAAACTGTGATTATACATATCACATTAATCCGTACGTACCTTATTATAATTCCAAACAATTTCAAAGACATATTTTCACTCCACCAAATCCCACATATATTTCTGCCTTGCTTCCATGTGTTGACGGAGCTGCGTGCTATCTGTTCTGTAGCCTGCTCGCTGCTAAGAAGTCACATTAGCATGTGTTAGATAACGTTTGCTGCTCTCTTTGGAGTCAACGAGATTCAGAAGAACAGGCTGACGGCGCCCGCAGGGTTCTGTTCAACACTACTTATGCTCATGTGTTTCTCTGGATTCTTCTGTGTGGGTCTGTGTGTGTGTGTGTGTGTGTGTGTGTGTGTGTGTGTGTGTGTGTGTGTGTGTGTGGTAACTGTGGTACTGGTTACCGGGCTTACTCTGGACTCTGTCTTTTGTTTTTTGTGTGGTGAGGAAAAACGTAAAGACCCCTTAAAGTCATGTTTCAAGATGGGTATAAAATACTCTTACTCTTTGAATAATAATTTGTGTCTGATGGTTTTTCCCACAAAAAAGGTTCAATTATCTTGTTCAAATCCTTAAAATGACTTCCCCTCCTTCTCCCTCATTTAAAAATCCAAAGCAACCAATCAGGGTTATCTAAAACATAACTAGCCAATCACAGCATACAACACAGGCTTTCGACACATTCTCACTCGTGACAAAGTGATGACAAGTGTTCCTGACTGATCTGCAGTATATGACGAGTTGGGAGTGAGAATGTGTTGAGGCTTTAACTGCTGAACATGGACATGGATTGGCTCCAAGATTCGTGATGTCAGGAATCTTGCTTGTTGAAAACGGCCTTTTCAGTGAGCTCAGAAACGTTCGACTTTCAGCAGACGTTGGTGGAAACAGCCTTCTAGTGTCAAACTCTGCACAGACATCATTCTGCTCCGTGAAGCTCAGACACGACCTCCAAACGTTCGCGCCTCGCAACACGTTCACATCACACAAAGACGATGCAAAAACGGAGAGAGGAGGAGAGGAAATGGAGGAGGAGAGAACAGGACGCTCTCAGGAACAGAAGAGAACAAAAGAAAGATGGCTCCCCTCTCATTTGCCCTCTCGGCAAGCAAACAGGATGTGTGAACGTCGACAAAAGGCACCCGGGTCTCAAGCTGATTCCCTCCGGCTCCTGAAGCCGAGTCTCTCCTGGGGAGCCGACGGGCTTTCTTCAGCCTGTCATCCAGCCAATACATCTTCTGCTACCTTACTGTTCTCTCATCTTTCATTCTGTCTTTCAAGCCTCAGTGTTCAAGGTAAACGCAGTGTTGTAAGACTTACAACACTTACACTTAGAATGTAAGGGTTGTAAGACTTACAACACTTACACTTAGAATGTAAGGGTTGTAAGACTTACAACACTTACACTTAGAATGTAAGGGTTGTAAGACTTACAACACTTACTTAGGTTCACGCCTATATGCCGAAGCAACGCTCAACCTAAGCTCAACCTACGCTGAACGCACAAGTTTAATTTCGGTGTCCTCGTTAACAGGCGAGGCCGTTCACACCAGCTCACGCCTCGCTCAAGCGATCGTTGAGGATTCAGTCCTATCTTCCAAGCGTGACGCGTGAAGCTGCCAGGCATGAAGTCAATGGGAGTTGTGGGCGGGTTCAAGGCTGAGGAAAAGAGAAGGCTTCTTGTGTGACCGGTTAAGCGTCAGCTCAGTTTGAGCCTGCCTCAAGCTTCAGTTCTGCTTAATGTTGAGCACCAGGGGCCAGTTGCACCAAGTGGTCTCACGACTGGTCTTAAGCTATGCCGGTCGTAACTTTACGACCTAACAGCTACGCCGGTTGCACCGACAGGGCGTAAGCCTTTTTCTCACTAAGACCGGTCGTAAATATTACGCCTGGTCAGGAGGAGGCGTAAGGTGCCTGTAAGAGATCTCCGTGGTAGTCTATCAGCGGAGACCTGCTGTGATTGAGTCCTCACCGTCCTCATCGTCGTAAAGTCGCCTTCGAAGCATGACGTTCGATCATAACGAACTAGTTGTGTGGCTTAGCCTTCCCAAATGTTGAGGGTCGTTTTTTAGAATTAAATACATCGAATTGGGAACGTTACATTAAATTTCATTCAGAGTGTCTGGCACTCAATCGCCGCAATTTTTCCCCGGAGCTTCCACAGGAGGAGGGAGGGTGGGAGGAGGGAGGGTGTAGTGATGCACATACAGTAGTGGCGAGGCACATTTTTGTGCCAATCAGGGGAGGGGGCATTCCCCGGCAATTCACATGGACGCGCATTGCTACGACCAGCGTAGTTAAGACCAGAGTAAGCCGTGTTGGTGCAACAGGCATAAATCCACTCTAAAGACTGGTCTTAACTAAGACCGACGTAGGAGTTACGACCAGGCATAGTTAAGACCAGTTGGTGCAACCAGCCCCAGGTGAGAACAAAGGCTTCCACTTACAATGTAAGGGTTGCCGTCCTGCCGAGCTGTCATTGGTTGGAAGTGGTTCTGAGTCACTGGTTATTGGTTTATTACTCTGTGTGTGTGTGTGTGTGTGTGTGTGTGTGTGTGTGTGTGTGTGTGTGTGTGTGTGTGTGTGTGTGTGTGTTAGTGAGAGAGAATGAATGCGAGAGATGGAGGAGTGAGTCTTCTGACAGGCCTGTCCCTCGTGTGTTTACAACAGCATAGTATGCTTTGACGCCCGCGCACACACACTCACAGCATGCGCACAAACACACACATCCACAAATACATGCACGCACACACACACACATACACTTGTATACCAACGCACTCAAATCCATAGGTACTAGGAAACACACACTATCATGCACACACACACACACACACACACACACACACCACAGAAGAAGCGGTTTAACACTGGAACACTCTCATTAACTTGTATTTGACATGCTATCAGAGAGTAGTGCACCAGTACACCACCAGAGCTCATTATCAGCTGTGTGTGTGTGTGTGTGTGTGTGTGAAGGCAGCGCTGCAGCTTGAGTAAGAGCTACACCACCGACTCTACATCTCTACCTGCGCTCATGACTGCAGCAGCATGCTGCCTCATAACCATGAC
This sequence comes from Poromitra crassiceps, assembly GCF_964638095.1. Taxonomy (NCBI): domain Eukaryota; kingdom Metazoa; phylum Chordata; class Actinopteri; order Beryciformes; family Melamphaidae; genus Poromitra; species Poromitra crassiceps. Next base: position 17,689,233 of record NC_139647.1, read on the forward strand.
AACAACCACAACAACAACACCTGTATCAGCTGATAAAGGCTTTACAATGCAATATCTGCATAGGCCTGAAACAAACATTTCTGTCAATATGACAGGCCGATAACATGACGCTTTAACGACCATGTCCAAAATGCTCCATGCTTGAATGGATGAATGAATGAATCTTACCGTTTTGTTTGAAAGAAAATGTTACGTAAATCAAAAAATAGGGCATGTTTTACATAACCGACTGTAAGTTGAAGTGGTTTTCTCATGTTGCCCAGTGAAATGTGTACATTTTGAAAAGCATTGTATTTATGTGTGCATCTGCCAGTGGGCCATCATGATAACCATAATCATGATGTGTTAATTCCACTACAGGAGAGACTTAAAGTCCCAGGAAACCAGAAATATTTCTTTATTATTTAGCATTTTGAGTTCATCACATCACAGGACCCTATGTTAATAAGCCACCAGCCAAATTTGAACGATGATGAACGTTGCAAAGTATATAAATTTAGGTTTGACAGTCTGGCTAAAGTCATGAGAATCAATTACTTTTTAGAGTGCATTTTCTCCCGCGGACTGTGTGGGCGTGTCCCGTCTGCAGCAGGGACATTTCTCTCCTCCGAGAGAGAGAGAGAGAGCGCGAGAGAGAGGGGTGGAGGGAAACGGAGAAAGAGAGATCCAGTGCGTGTGTCGAACACACCCACACACACACAGTGTGTGTGTGTGTGTGTGTGTGTGTGTGTGTGTGTGTGTGTGCGTGTGTTCGTTGCTCGGAGAGGGAGAGATGTTGCTGCGACTGCACAGCGCAGTGTGTGTGTGTATGTGTGTAACCTCGCGTCACCAGGCTGTGTGTCTCTCTCTGTGCTCTCTCTCACACTAGTCCCGAGAGAGAGGAGAGGAGAGGAGAGGAGAGAGAGAGAGAGAGAGAGAGAAGAGAGGAGAGAGAGGAGAGAGAGAGAGAGAGAGAGAGAGAGAGAGAGAGAGAGAGAGAGAGAGAGAGAGAGAGAGAGAGAGAGAGAGAGAGAGAGAGAGAGAGAGAGTCTGCCCGTCTGCCTCCCACAGAGTGGGAGGCAGACGGACACTGAGGGAGCGCTGTCACTGGGGGCAAAGAACGGACAAAAGGAGAAGGGCAGATTGCGCGCGTGTACAAAGGTTATATAGAGCTTATGACGTCATAAGCTCCTGCATTTTAGCACCTCGCGCACTGCTCTCTTCAATGAGGAAGTACTTTGTAGAATCTTGTAGAAAAGTGTCGATTTTAAGGCTTTGGGTTGAAAGTAATGTATAATAATTTCTGAGGCAGACAATTACTAACATAAGACCCTAAATAACATAGTTAGAACGTTTTTGTGGATTTTGGTTTCCAGGGACTTTAATGTTCTCTGAAATTAGGTGGGGAAAAATTTGCCAATATTATCGCTATTGTTGGAAAATATCGGCATATTGGTTATCAGCAACAAAAATAAATAAATAAAAACAAAAAATAAAAAAATAAATATAAATAAAAAAATATAAATATATATATTAAAATATATATATATATATATATATATATATATATATATATATATATATATATATATATATATATATAGTGTAAGGAAGTTTGTGTGAAGTTTGCTGGATCTTAGGTAAGAGCTCACGAAGGGTGATCGATTAGAACCACAGAGATGTCTTTCAGGCAATTTATTTGAGATATCAGGCAGAAGCAATATACAGAGTAGCTAGCAGATAGATAGTCTGACATCACAGTCTGGAGACAGCCTAGAGACTGTCTGACATCGACCGATGACCTCACAGGGGAAACTCTGACATCACCGATGACCTCACAAGGTGAACTCTGACATCATCATCATTGCGTTGTGGGCTCCTCCGGCCCCACGAACAGGCCTGATGGTGGGCCATTACGGAGCCTTTTCTACATACAGTATATATATATCGTGCATCCCTAATATAAAGTGATGTTAATTATAGAGTTTGTCTGGAGATTTTTCCTGTAGACTTCAGAGCTAAATGCTCAGCTAAAAGCATGGTTGAGTTGCAGTGTCACATGTGAAACACCTTTCCAAGTCTCTGTCACATCGCTGCTGATAACGACAGTGTTTCTCCACACCGACGTGGCGTCACGTGACCCAGGAGTCTGTCAGGCGTCACGTGACCCAGGAGTCTGTCAGCGTTGTTTAGGGATCTGCTGCTAGCGATCCCCGCGTTTCATCAGCCAGATAAACAGGCTGGAACGGCTGGCTCCAGCACAGAAACGCACCGGGTGTCAGATGCTCATTTGGCACGGTGGTGCATGCGGGTTGGCGCGCACAGGTGAACTAACACAGATGTACCGACAGGTGAGCGTGTGTGGGAAGACGGGTAGGAAATCAGACAGATGAGTCAACATTGTTGTCAAAATAACTCCAGATAAAATGTATACAACTTTAGCACTGTTGCGTTGGATTGAACTCAATATTGAATTTGAGAAAGGCTCAATAGTTTCACTTTTAGAGGGTGTATAGATGTGGATGCTATGTGTGGGTTGGAATAGTTCAAAGCCGAAGTCAGCACAAAATAGTCCAAGAACTGAAAACAGCCCCAGTCCACTGGCCTCGAACTCAACCCCAGTCCTCTCTACACTCTCTCTAAAATATGGAACTATTTTGCTTTTTGCTTACTATGGCAACAAAGATCAGAACACCCGAACGATATCAAAAAAACGCTGTGGAAAAGTTGCTACAAGTGTAGTATGATATTGTTTTGATGCTTTCTTTCTCTTTGGCTTTTGTTTTTTTAAAGCTACTACACTTAGCGAGCTAGCCTCCTCCTAAGCAAACGGCAGTCCTGTGAATCCAGGAGAGGAGTATGTTGTGTTGTCTGTCTCTCACCTGTAGACTGCCACAGAAGTGATAGATGCCGGGGTCTGCGTTGATGTGGTTGTCGAGCTGGTTGGGGTTGCGCTCGCGGTTCCTCTGGAAGGGGGTGGTGATGGAGGCGGTGGTGTGGACGGGGGGCATCGGCTGCCACACCCCCACGTCGGTCCCGTTCCCAAAGGCCTGGATGGCGTTACCTACAGAGAGAGAGGATTCGTAAAATGACATCAGTCTGAATGGACAAACTAAAAGACTGAATAACTCGGTAAGCATCCAGGTGCTTGTATATGTGCATTATATGCATGTATTACTCTCCATTTGATGCTTGATATGCAGACGATAGCAAAGCCACTCTGACAACAACCAGCTAATGTTATTCTTTGTGTCCGTTGCTGCTAAATCAGCCCATTTGTGTCTCAATTCCACCACATTTTACAGCCCTGCACAGCCCGTCACCACTCGGCTCTACTTGCTTCAACCCGATGGACGTTCTGCTTCGACCGCCCTTCATCTGCCCCCGCCCACACCTGGTCGTCACAGCGACCGCATATCTGCCCTCCACCCATGTTCTGAAATAGGCTATAACATAACGTTACAATTAAATCCATACACAGAACTTTTAAACTGTTTATGAAATACTGGTGCCTCTAAATTACCTACAGTGTGTGTGTGTGTGTGTGAGAGAGAGAGAGAGAGAGAGCAGTGCTGGCATGATCACAGTCCTTGATCCTGGCCTGAGCAGCCAGCTCATAGCATCACAGCATGTTGGGCGGGTGTTACAGTGTACATGGGCAAAAGTGACAATCGACCAGGAGAATGGATATCACTTTGTTGTTAGTCAAAACTCACAAGCGCTGCACGAGGGACGGGCGCGAGGGACGGGGGTTGCGCTAGAGTGAAGCCTCTACCCCCGCGGCCTCTCACCAGGCAAAACCGCGGCTTCACCAGGCGCCTGCGGCCTAGCGGAGCCGACGCAGCACTAACTACACAAGCGCTTCAGAGCAGCGGACTTTTGGACAATTGAAACCACCGCGCCGATTTTATTTCACCAGAGGCGAAGGCAGCAAAACAAAAGACTGATAGAAAAGCATAATAGAAGAGAAAAGAAGGTAAACTGGTATGCAGCGCTGCATTGACAGTCAGTAGGATATAGAGAGTAAACACGATTCTGCCTGACCAATCAGTCGCCTACAATGTTTTCACGTCACGGTATGGACCCGGGTTGGCAGAATAGAACCACGACGAGGCAGGTACTAAAAGTAGCCCAGCTCAGCCCCAAATCTAACCGAGCTGGGCCGGTTTACACCGGTGGGATGAGATCAAAAGTCGAGTCGAGCGGAGCGGGACCGCGCTACTAGCTGCGGTGGGATTGGGCCATAACATCAGAAGAGACAACTACAGCAAAAGTAGACACTGTCACCAATTCACAATACTCTACTTCTTAGGATCTGTGTTTTTTTTATAAACAGTAAATTGCACCTAATATCCAGCCCACAATTGCAGGTGAGTTAGAAGCTACTTGCAGGTGAGTTAGAAGCTACTTGCGGGTGAGTTAGAAGCTACTTGCGGGTGAGTTAGAAGCTACTTGCAGGTGAGTTAGAAGCTACTTGCAGGTGAGTTAGAAGCTACTTGCAGGTGAGTTAGAAGCTACTTGCAGGTGAGTTAGAAGCTACTTGCGGGTGAGTTAGAAGCTACTTGCGGGTGAGTTAGAAGCTACTTGCAGGTGAGTTAGAAGCTACTTGCGGGTGAGTTAGAAGCTACTTGCGGGTGAGGTAGAAGCTACTTGCGGGTGAGTTAGAAGCTACTTGCGGGTGAGTTAGAAGCTACTTGCGGGTGAGTTAGAAGCTACTTGCGGGTGAGTTGGAAGCTACTTGCGGGTGAGGTAGAAGCTACTTGCGGGTGAGTTAGAAGCTACTTGCGGGTGAGTTAGAAGCTACTTGCGGGTGAGTTAGAAGCTACTTGCAGGTGAGTTAGAAGCTACTTGCAGGTGAGTTAGAAGCTACTTGCGGGTGAGTTAGAAGCTACTTGTGGGTTTTGACTGTGTGGTGAATTTATTATGTAGGCAAGTGATAACAAAGCTTAACTGCTGATGTGGCTCTTTACCATTAGAGTCCATTAGTGGCCCTATTAATAGCCTGCTACTGCATGGCTTTGATGTAAAACACACACACACACACACGCAAACACACACACACACACACACACACACACACACACACACACACACAGACACACACACACGCTCACACATCAGAGGAGAGTTGAGGTTTGCGAGCTGCTGTTTGAAAGTATCATGATAATTTCTCAGGGTCGGTGAGTTCTGACCCTCATATCATGTGAAAGGAGGGGAGATCTCCTTTGCTTCGGCTCTTTAACCTCACTGAAATATTCATACGCGCGTGCATACGTGCAGAGACGGATGGATTATGCCTCGACAGCATCCTGTAGGTGGCGTGCACGACGTGGCACCCTTCTGTCGCAGTGTGGTGCCATGGAGGGCCGAGGGAGGGAGCACCCTGATAGCACCCATCCTCCAGGCCTCGAGGAGTGAGCAGGATCACTGATGGTGGGTGTTACTGCAGTGACCCGGCCCAGCGCTCGATGCACTCGTGGCTGGATTCCCTAATTCCTCCCAGCAGGTCAGACCTTCACGTCCCACCATGGAGTGCTAAGTGGCTTCATGCCTGATTGTCACAAGTGGAATGTTTCCTTCTTCTTCTTCTGGGAAGTGTATAAAGTAGCGTTTCCCCAAAGCTATTTTATAGCCAAGGAGGGCCTCCCCTCAGCAAATAATTGTTGGCTGAGAAATTCACACAAAATTAATATTAATAGTGGCCTGAGTTACAGTAATCAACCGGGACATCTCCAGGTTCAAAACGCATCTCTACACAAGTAGAGTAGCATCACTTTTGACATCGTCACTGATGACATCATGTCATTAGCTAATTAGCTTAGTTAAAAAATGCGGCTCTGTCAGGTCACCTGCACTGGTGCCCTTCACTGCCCCTGAACGTTTCAGCCCGATCGCACTTGAAACGGCGTAGCTGTGGCCGGACACAGAATTGAAACATACAAACAAACATATAAATATCACCCACATACTCAATTCTATACATAGATATACGGAATACATATATATATATATATATATATATATATATATATATATATATATATATACTGTATACATATACTGTATACCAAGCCGGTTGAAAATGTATGGTACAAAGCCAAGTGCACAGCCCGTCTCATTCTGTGCTCTTGAGTTGTTGAGCAGAATAACAAGACAACTTGGGAAGAATGTTCTGTTCTCCACAAAGCACAGAAGCATCAACTGAGCTATCAGAGTTAAACTGGACCCAGTACAGTCTCACCCTCCTCTCAGTACAGTCTCACCCTCCTCTCTCCTTGCTTTTCCTTCACCATGGAAGTGGAACTGGCATCTGCTTGAACCCCCCACACAAAGATCTCCTGACCTGGAAGAACCTCGGTTTGAGTTAGTTGAGTTCTTCTACTTCTTCTCTGCACATTTAAGCAAAAATAACTCACTTCATCTGCTTTGCTCAAATTGCCTCTAGTGAGGTCAGGGCAGGCATCGCATTTGTGTAAGGTCTCATCTTCCTGTGTGTGTGTGTGTGTGTGTGTGTGTGTGTGTGTGTGTGTGTGTGTGTGTGTGTGTGTGTGTGTGTGTGTGTGTGTGTGTGTGTGCGTGCGTGCGTGCATGTGTGTTCTGGCAGCACAAATAACTGGAGAAGCTCTCGCTTACAAATCAACTTGCATTTTTGCTTGTAGCATATCTTTTTTTTTTTTTTTTTTGCGGAAAAATAAATTATGTATAAAAAGCTGTGTCCACATGTATTGCCATAATCATCAGAAAAAAATAAGGTGTGATTTTTGGTCAATATCGTGCGGCCCTTATGTGTGTGCATTCGCTCATGAGTGTGTAGGTGCATAGTCTTCTTGTGTGTGTGTGTGTGTGTGTGTGTGTGTGTGTGTGTGTGCACTTGTGTGTCCAGCATCCAGCCTGGCAGCGTTGTGCCGAGGCAGCAGAAGACTGAACATATTGAATGTGTTGATGGACTTTTTCCTACAGTAGCTTCTCTGTTTCCTCACACCTAATTACACTCATCACACTGCCAGAGTGTGTGTGTGCGTGTGTGTGAGATCTGTGTGTGTTTGTGTGTGTGTGTGAGAGATCTGTGTGTGTGTGTGTGTACGTTGTCTGTGTGTATAGTTGATTTTTCTTTAGACAATATGGAATATCCTATATGTTCTTATATATGTTCTCTTGTATTTGGTGCCTGTTGAGACTTGTCCAGTATGTCTATATTATTATTATATGTCTAAATCAATTACTCTCAATCAATCAAACTTCAAGCTATCTCTTGAGCAGGGTGAATGGTTCAAGCCCATATATTTGCACATCTATAAAAGTATATAACATTCCCTTTACATTTCAATGTTTACTTTTATCCAATGCACCTTACAGTACCATCTCATCTGCACCGCTTGTACTCATTAGCTTGCAGCTAGCTGTCCTCATTAGTTTCAATGAGGAACGCTAACATGTTGATCAAGTTCATGGAAATGCCAATAGACTCTATGGCATAGAGTCTATACCATCGAGCGTATGGCCGCTCTCAATACATTCAGCACGTCACTGGAGCAAAGCCATCTCTGCTATCTGCTATCAAGGATAGGTTGTGTATTGAAGCTGTATGTCTAGGTTCTAACTAACATGGCACTCAAACACACAGCGACCTTCACCGAGCTCAAACAGCACGGTGCGTTTGAACAGACATGATATCATCTTATCACCGCTTGGCATTTACAACAGACAGATATTCCTGTTGCTGTGAGCTTGTCTCTCTCCCCAATGTCTACAATTCATTTGAAGCCCGTAGGCATGCTGCTGTAATACTCCCATAATCCTGTTTGGTAATGCCATTGATTTAACTTTTTTCTGTTGCCTTTGCGTAATACTAGAAATATTGTGTGCTTTGCGCGCTGATTGCTAGCGGGCCTTGCACGCTTGCCCCCGCCTTATAGTGAGATTGACCAAATTGGTAAGCATCGATTGTAGATGTAGATCGCATTGGGAAAAAGTTTTATTACTATAAAGTTTGCTTTCTTGAGTATATCAGTTATACTCAAGAAAGCAATATAAGATAGAATGGGTGCCGAACTATCTTAAAGCATGGCACCCATTCTCTTTCTTTCCCCCTTCCCCACCTCTCCTTCTCTGTTCTCTCCTCCCCCACATTTCCCATTCCCCCCCACCTCCTCCCTCCCCCTGCTCTCTCCTCCCCCACATCCCCCCGCTCTCCCTCCCCCTCCCCTCCCCTCTCCTGCTCTCTCCTCTTTCCCCCTTCCCCTGCTCTTTCCCCACCTCCTCTACTCCCCAACATTTCCCCTTCCCACCCCATCACTCTCTCACATTCCCCCTGCTCTCCTCCCTTCTCCTGCTCTCTCCTCTGCTCTATATTTCTATATTTCTCTATCAATTGTTCAATGTTTTATCATTACTACTGTAATTTGCTACTGTTGTGTCAGCTAGAATTAGCTAGACATATTTTCTGTGAAGCCCTCTGGGACATGCTTGTGAATTAGGGCTATACAAATAAACTTGACTTGACTTGACTGTATATGTAGCTATACAAAAGAATGAGAGCCACCCATCTCAATCAGTTCTCAAAATAACAACTCCATAATCTGTGAGCAAGCTTCTCTTTAGTAAAGACCAGTGGACTGACAAGAAGTCCTCTCTCTCT
>NC_139647.1:17705349-17730349 GCF_964638095.1 Poromitra crassiceps
TGCTCCATCTCTCTCTCTATCTCCCCCCTTCCTCTCTCTCTCTCTCCCCCTCCCTCTCTCTCTCAATCTATCTTCCTCTCTCTCTCCCCCCCTCCCCCCTTTATCTCCATTTCTCCCCCCCTCTCTCTCTCCCCCCTTCCTCTCTCTCTCTCCCCCTTCAGATCTCTCTCTCTCCCTCTCCCCCTCTCTCTCTCCCTCTCTCTCCCCCTCTCTCTCTTCCTCTCTCCCCCTCCCTCTCTCTCTCAATCTATCTCCCTCTCTCTCTCCCCCTCCCCCCTTTCTCTCCATCTCTCCCCCCCCTCTCTCTCTCCCCTCCCTCCATCTCTCTCTCTCTCTTGGTTGGTCACTTGACTCAGTTTGATTCAACTGCCCTTCTGGCATGCCCCGGGAGCATTGAGAACTTAGTTTTTTCATGCAATGCATTTTGCTTGTTCTTTTATAGGAATTTTACTTTCACTTTCACTTTGTCTCAATGCTTTTCATGTTTTATGTAAAGCCAACTGTTGCTGAAATAATGTGCTATTGCTTGGCATGCTAGAATGCTAAGATTGCTAACAAGCAATGTTTAAGTTGTAGAGGGAATGTGAATGAAAATACTAATGAAAATAAATAAGGCGTCCAGAAACGTCAATTAACAAACACAAATAATGAACTGCGGTACCGATGTCATTAAAGTCAGTTAACAACCAAAATACACTTTGAGCAAAATGTGATGTTTTTTATGAGTGCATTGCAGCAAATTCCAAACAACTGTCCAGCTGTTGTGGCAATAAAGTAAATAAAAAAATAAAAAATACAAATAAGATAAGGTTGGCCAATGGAAACAGGTGTGGTTGTGTGTGTGTGTGTGTGTGTGTGTGTGTGTGTGTGTGTGTGTGTGTGTGTGTACGTGTGTGTGCGTACGTGTGTGTGGGCGTACTCACCAATAAGACCCGAGTATGCGAGGAGGCAGTTGGCATAGTTCTCCTTCAGACAACCAGACAGCGAGCGAGGCTCCGGCTGGCAGTTGGAAAAGAAGTCAGCCAAACGTGACCTGTAAAACACACGCACGCACACGCACACACACACACACGCACGCACGTACACACGCACGCACGCACACACGCACGCACACGCACACACACACACACACACACACACACACGCGCAAACATGATTATAGTGGCAATAGATTTAGCATGAGAAATTCAGATGGCCAATGTGACTGGGAGGTGTAGTGAAATGCGAGCCGACAATATTTAGTCTTCAGATCCCGCAGGAAGTCATTCAGATCCCGCAGGAAGTCATTCAGATCCCGCAGGAAGTCATTCAGATCCCGCAGGAAGTCATTCATTCCAAATGCAAATTAGCCGTCTAAATTGCTGCCTTCAGAACGTTAAGATGGCGCTGTTATGTATGCTGCTGCTCAGCTGCTGCTTTGCATCTGGCAATTCTGGACCAAACTCTATTTTATTTTTATTAACTGGTTTCACCTGTTTGTTTACACTTCCCCCCCCGGGTGCATCGGCACGTGAAATTGAAATGGAGTCTGGCTTTCCAAAGGAATTCACCTTCTCAAGTGAGATCGAATGCAATAGACTGGCTCCGTGACGCAAACCACAACCACTTAGTGTGCCTTTTGAACTCTGAACTCTGATGCCTCAAAGACCTTGAATAGCTCTACTGTCTCTTAACACACACACGCACGCACACACACACACACACACACACGAGAGTGCGTGCACACACACACACACACACACACACACACACACACACGCACGGTGCGATCGCATCTAATCGCACCAATCATGTGTGCGGAGCGGAGCAGAGCAGTGCGTAGTGAGAGTTGTGTCAACGCCAGCCAGGCGAACACACCTGACCATATGGTGAGGGAGCTTGTAGAAGCGCATGGCTCTAATCTGTCTCTGCTAACTACTGACAAACAGCCTGGGAGGAGAGGCCATGCTGCAGAGAGACCAGGGGCCTGTACTACAAAGCAAGATTAGTGGTTTAGCGAGGTAACTTCAGGTTTAAACCTGGTTTGGCCGTACTACAAAGCAAGTTAACTTCTTACCGACATATATTTCCATAGCAACTTATGCTTCACACTTAACCTGGTCCGCAGCAGGTTAAGTTGCAAGGATAAGATTAGACCTTAAATACACCGCCCACGAACCAATCAAATCAGCAGTTTGGAAAAATGGCCAACCCCTTTCTGGATGAGTTTCCCATCTAGGAAGAAGCACGAATTGTAATGTTGAATGAGTAATGTTAATCAATGTTAATGTTAATCAAGGACTAAAGCCTTGCACTTGTTGGCTATTTTAATTAAGCCCTACTTACCACTTTGGAATATGTTTTTATATATTCATTTTTGTGTTTTTAAGTAGCCTAGATACGTTGTTTGATCCCGCTGATCGATTGCAGCTGAATAGTGAGTGGAGAAATATCACTAAACCGGCATAAAAAGGTTACATAAACGTCTCCAAAGCGCATGGTGCCGTGTGCGCAACGGAGCTGAGACTGACGTTGGGTTGGAATTGAAATGGTCATAGCCTACATGCTGGAATAGCCTACTACATATAAGCAATTTAATATGGGATCACCTGCACACAGGCGATCCCATATTAAGATGATTCATATCTAGGCTACTCCTGCATTTTGCAGCTGCAACTCTGTTGCTTTTGGCCTGTATGATTCGATTGAACTTCATATTTCCAGCATCATTATATGAAATATGGAGATATGCGACTCTGCTGACAATATGTGACCACAAAATAGGCTATTTTTTATAAATGAAATCTATGCCCGCACGTACCGTGTCGATTCAGTTCAGAAGCATTTATTTTATTTTATTATCATTCTTTTTTTTATTGATTAGCCTATAGGAATTATTCAATCAGTGCGACTAAACACATTGATTTTATTTTATTTTATTTTATTTTATTTTATTTGACGGTTACAAATTGAAATACAATATACTGAACAAAGTACAGACACGGATCATTATTATTCATTGAGCCTAAATGGTCTATAGCTACATACGGATTTTGGACTGAGATAGATTACACATTGCTTCCACAAAAGACTGTAGATAGAGAGCTGTAGATAGCCTACGAAACCGCTCTTCAAAGAAATTACTGGTGTGGATAAAAGTGGTCACTTTAGACAGTCATTCGGGAACAGTAATAATATCCAACGCAGATTTGCATTTGCGGTTTCATTCAATGAGGAAATAGGCGTGTCTTGCGCTGTAGGAGTTGGAGCAGTCCATATTGCACTCTGATTGGCAGTTGTTAAAAACCACGCCTCTTTTGCGGGCACGAGCTCCAGTGCACGGGCATTTTTATGTGCACGAGCTGAGAGCTTGATTAGAAAAACCTGGTTCGAGTTAACGAGTGGCAATCGACGTTCGTAGTACAAGTTAACTACAATCGAGCTGATCTGGTTTAGACAAACCAGATCAAGGGACAGATCCTGGATCTTCTTATACAACATTCGTAGTACAGGCCCCTGGTGTTCTCTCTCTCTTGTCTTGTCTATCTCTCGTCTTCTCTCTCTCTCTCTCCCTCTCTATTGTCTTCTCTCTCTCTCTCTCTCTCTCTCTCTCTCGTCTTCTCTCTCTCTCTCTCTCTCTCTCGTCTTGTCTTCTCTCTCTCTCGTCTTCTCTCTCTCTCTCCCTCTCTCTCTCTCTCTCTCTCTTGTCTTGTCTATCTCTCGTCTTCTCTCTCTCTCTCTCCCTCTCTATTGTCTTCTCTCTCTCTCTCTCTCTCTCTCTCTCGTCTTCTCTCTCTCTCTCTCTCTCGTCTTGTCTTCTCTCTCTCTCTCTCTCTCTCTCTCTCTCTCGTCTTCTCTCTCTCTCTCTCTCCCTCTCTCGTCTTGTCTTCTCTCTCTCTCGCTCTCTCTCTCGTCTTGTCTTCTCTCTCTCTCTCTCTCTCTCTCTCTCTCTCTCTCTCTCTCTCTCTCTCTCTCTCTCTCTCTCTCTCTCTCTCTCTCTCTCTCTCCCTCACCTCAAAGTTAATCTCATTAACGTGGTTCGGCAGCACTCATCAGTCAGTTTGGTTCACTGAGACCTCAGCCACACAGTATATTTCTTATCAGCCACACAGTATATTTCTTATCAGCCACACACTATATTTCTTATTCTCTTGGTACATCTGTGACTTTTGTGACTAGTAACTCTCAAGACAGAAAGAAACAGACAGAGTGTGTGCGTCTGTGTGCGTGTGCGCGCGCGCGTGTTAGAATCCGCAGTAAGTACTTCCAGATATACACTGTAGTTCTTTGTTTCAGTGCACAATGTAGATATTCGTCTAGGCTTGAAAGGCGTAGGTGGGCTCACCTTTCTTAGCGAGAAATGTCTTGTGTATTGTTTGTTACCTGCAGATGTAGTTGGTCTTGCAGGACCCCTGCAGTTCCAGACAGTTGGGTTTCTGCTTCTCTTCGTAGGAGCACACGGGCACGATGGTCTGACGCCTGCGTTCGGAGCAAGCCGATTGGTCGCTGGGCGGGCACGAGCAGTACAGCATGCCGTAGCTGTGCTTAGCAGGGACCTGAGTGGAACAGCAATCGACACGTTCACTTTGGACTGCTCCTTTAAGGCCTCCATTAACGAGCCCTCTGTTCTGATTGGCTAACGGTTTCAAGAGTGATATGCGTTTATGTATCTGTATGGTGTGATCATCAATGTTCTGGAGCATGCACTGTGATGACTGTGAAAACACATTTCCTGCGGGACAAATAACAACTATCTAACTGCAAAAGGCAAAATTTTCAGCTGTGGGAGAAAAACAAAACAAAAAATCAAAACATACATCAAAATAATTATCAATCTCATGTGCTCTCTGTAATTTGATCATCTTTGACATTGTTGCTTATTTGAAATGGTCCCAATTAAGTTATTCAATTTTTTGTTTTAACAATATGACAATGATGGAGAAAAAAGACTGCGTCAGTGTCAAAGTTCTGTAGTGGAAAACCAAACATCTTATTTATTATTATGATCATCACGGGTGCCTTGCCTTGTCGAAGAACTGCCGCAGGGCCTTGTGGCACTTCCTCCGGTTGCACACCTCGGCGGTGGAGACCCGGCTGGTGCACGGGCTGATGTAGGCCGAGCGGTACTTCTTACACGTGTCGTTCAGGTTGCACGCCTTGGCTGCGTTCAGACAGTTGTTCTCCCGGGTCACCGCCGGCTCACCTGGACCAGAGGGAAGGAGGTGCAGTGGAGTGGAGGAGAGGAGAGGACCAGGGGAGGAGAGGAGAGAAGGCGTAAACATTTAGTGTAAAAATTTAGCGGATGCCGTCAAGGTGATGATGGTCATGTCAAGTTTATTCAATGTTTCAAGAACAAACGATAGACCCCTTTTCACAGCTGCCATTTTGTGTCTGAAAGGCAGGGTAGACACAGGTGCAATCAACTCACTAATTAGGGCCCCAGCACTGGAACAACCTAAATGGACTGGACGTTGGAAACCGTAATTAATGTTTTGGTACACCTGTGTTTATCCTGCCTTGTAGACACAAAATGGCCACCGTGAAAAGGGTCTATAGAAAACTAAAGCTAAACCTACAGAATGCATCAGCACACAAAACAAAAGTAATCCAACCCCCCCTATAGGCTGCAGCATTTCCATAACCGCATATGGAAACACAGAGAGATGATAACCATGGCAACATGTAAACTGCAGATGTGTCTGTGTGTGTGTGTCTGTGCATGTGTGTGTGCATGTGTGTGTGTGTGTGTGTTGTGTGTGTGTGTGTGTGTGTGTGTTGTGTGTGTGTGTGCATGTGTGTGTGTGTGTGTGTGTGTTGTGTGTGTTTATGCTAAGCAAGAACAGAAAAGCCAATTTGCTTCTTGCTTGGCCTAAATCAAACAGTTGTCTTGTCTACATGGCCGCCCTGCTGGCCAACCAGGCGTGTTGCGTGTGTGTGTGCACGTCTGTGTGTGTGTGTGTGTGTGTGTGTGTGTGTTGTGTACAAGCCTTGTGGTCATCAAAGTCTCCAGTGGCCTTGCTCATCTGTCAGCCTGCACTAATTGCCAGTGTTCACATAGATCCTCCATTCATTCACATTTGGAGAGACTTTTCCCCTCCCGTCGCTTTTGGGTGAAAATTGAGCAAAAACAGCCTTTTTTGGGACTTCTTTAACGAGCACCAATTAAAGTGGGGAGAGGCCGGCCGGGCGTGACAAACGGACTACACTCTGAGGTGAGGTGAGGAGAGGAGACAAAACACACACAGAGAGAGAGAGAGAGAGAGAGAGAGAGAGAGAGAGAGAGAGTTGATGGTCTGGGGACATATTAATTGGCGGTGAGGATAGTGGTTGTTCTACTAGAGAGGAGGAGATGCTTAAGATTTACCACTGGAGATCAAAACAACAACGTCTGACCTCCAGGAAGGCTTCTCAGGAATGCCACTGCCTGCTGCTTACTCAAAGCCAGTTCACTCAATGGCTTCCTGTTTCAGCTCACTGTCACCGCTCCTCCTTCCCTCTGTCCTCCTCGTCTCCTTCGTTTGCTCCTCGTTCCCTTCCTCCTCAAGCCCCATCATGCCCCCGGTCTCTCACTCACTCACTCACTCACTCACTCACTCCATTCATCCCCTGGGCAGCTCAGCATCATAGCGTGTGTGTGTGTGTGTGTGTGTGTGTGTGTGTGTGTCTTATACCGTTCACCCATCCATCGATCCACACAGTCACACGTTCATCCATCGTAACTGGATCATTTTTTATTTTTTATACCCTGATCGTTTTTCAAAGAGCTCACAGAATTGATTTACATTAAACAAGTTTCCCTGCCCGGGTACGCCTGTGATCCTTCATCGAGGAGGCGTTTTCGTTCTGGAGTCGTCTGTACTCAAAGATCTGTGCGTATGAAGACTTTGACATATCCAGCATGTGAACTAATGTGACACCAGCGTGACTTACTGAATGATCGATGGCACAACATAGAAAACAAATGACGCCGCTCTACTTTGCAGAGGAGAGGAGGGAACTGAAGTCCTGAGTAGGCACAAAGTTTGCAAAGTTTGCTGCACAAAGGCACAAGACCAGGGGCGTTGGAAGTACTTTTAGGTAGGGGGTGCTGCCACCAATTGAACATTGGGGGCGACGGCTGACGGCGCCCACAGGGCGCCAAAAAATTTGGCCACTTTGTCGCCAGATTAGAGGAATATTAATATTAAGATTAGACTGTTGTGTCATTATTCAGTCACCTTTTCTCACTCACCTCCATGTCACCACTTGCTCCCACTGCTGTGTTGGAATCTTCATTCTCTCTCCCACCCTTTTTGGACTTTTAGCCATATTTAGAGGAATATTAAATTTTAAATTAACATTAGGATTATACTGTTGTGATGTCATTATTCAGTGTCTTCTCCTCTTCTCTGCAGCATTACTCAATTTACCCTCAGGACTCAGGGACAGTGATAGCCTACCTGCTATTCCTCCGATATATCCAGGGCCGGATTAATAGTACCATGGGCCCCCGGTGCTATTCATTTTCTAAGCTATTCATTTAGCCTTTTAAGGTAGTCATAAAGATTATATCTTCCAGACTGAAATGTTATAACAGAAGTGGAGTATTGGCCAGAATTACATGAACATTTGGACACTTATTCAGCGGGTATTTTGCATGTTGCGTTCAGGTGCACTGTAAAAAAAAAAAAAAAAAAAAATATTATTATTTTTTTTTTTACATCTCTTGCCACCAGGGGGTGCTGCAGCGCCCACCGCACCGTGCTTCCAACGCCGTTGCACAAGACACACGTGGTGCTCCTCCTCAAATGTTTGTACATAACAACAACAACAATAGTGATGACTGATGAGGATGTACGTACATGTGTGCGCATTTCATTTGATGCTTTTCAATAGGGGGGTTGACCTCCATCGAGTCTGTTTGCGTTGTTTTGTTCCCATGTAGACAGACGGACACAGAAGTGATACTGAAAGCTGTAGTTCCTCAAATGGCCACTTGAGGCTGGCTCCCAAAACGAGTCAAATCCCCATGATAAAATGCCCGTTTACAAAATAATTAAAACGTGTTTACATCCTGGTTGAAAACACGCTTTTGGTCTATATATTTTCACCTTTCATAACTACTGTGGGGGTGCATTTTTAAATAACTGTTTAGAGTAAAATAGATGATAGAAAAGGGGGTGATTGACAGGTTGCCTGTCCAGTGATCGTGCAGCTTGCCGATCACGGACCAATAGCAGGCGGAGCTCCAGCTGTGGGAAAGCCCTTGGCCGTTTCTCAATAAGCGTTCTTGTGTGTTCTTGCGTTCTTGTGTCCCTGTGAAACGTCATCAGTCGCAGCCCAAGTACTGTTCCAATACAAAGTTCACATTTCGCCAAGAACGCTTAAAATTCCCGGATGTGTTCTCGACACGCCCACTTTACCGAGGATGCTCTGGTTGGTGACTTGTGTCAACTTGGCAAGGCAGATATCCCAGCATGCATTTCGGCATAAGCAGAGGCAGAACGCAGCAGAGAAGACGCCATAAGCTCCGGAAAGTTTTTTACAATTTAAAGTTTTATTTCTTAATTTCTGATGACTTTTGATGCCTACAAGCAGGGTAGTAGGTTTCAATAAGTGCCACTTTACGAACATTTATGGCGAAAAATGGCAAAAAGTTCCAGAGCACAATTGGCTGCATCTACATCAGCTGAGCTTTTTATTTGTGTAGTACTGCAGGCGGCCTCTGCGCTGGTATTGCGCAATACTCTCAAGAACGCATCGTCTCAAACTGCCAACAGCGTCATGTGTGCTTGTGACCTAGCAAGTTCATTCTTCCAAGAACGACTAGCAAGAACGTTCTCCCCAAGAACCCAAGAACAAGAATGCATTCTTGGTATTGAGAAACGCCCCTGGTCTCGTGCTGCGCAAGAACCCCAAGATGGCGACGGCCACACTAGGCTTCAAAACGACTCCAAAAAACCAATGGCTGACGTTACGGTGGCTGTCCATATTTTTTTCAGGTTTCAGGTTTTTACAGCAAGTTTTAGAAAGTAAGCCATTTAAAGGTACAAAATGTTTGACTTTAACCTTGAAACTCTCTAAAATGATCCAGTAAAAATGTTGAGCGTGAGTTAGTATGCAGGCAGCGCTGTCCTGATCTCAAATATATCAGTCACTGTCAGGAGTTTTTTTTTTGGTGCCCTTTGGGGGGCGCCAAACATTCTAATGCAGGAAAAAGCCCTGCTTTTGAAAGATTGTGTGTGTGAACTGTGAAGATGTTTACGTGCAAACGTCTGTTTGTGTATTTAGCTGTCATGTGCAATGCTGTCCAGTGCTTTAGCCATTTATCTCACCTCACTGATAGTCACCACCAGTGTGTGGTGCTGTAACCAACCCCCCCCCCCCCCCCCCCCCCACACACACACACACACATCCCACAGCGCCCCCTGTGTCAGCAAACACATCAGCTGAACTCCCAGTGCACTCCTGGCAGATGGCACTGTCTCTCAAACACACAGACAGACACACACACAGACACACACACACAGACATACACACAGACACAGACACAGACACACACACACACACACACACACACACACACACACACACACACACACACACACAGACACACACACACACACACACACACACACACACACACACACACACACACACACACACACACACACACACACACACACGTGGTGCTCTGACAGGGCCCACACAGGGTTGGGTTCGGGGCCATCTGGAGGCCTGGTAGGGGGAACGAGGCCCCCCCAGTGGTTCGTGTTTCCGATTCAGCCTCAAATTGATTATCATGTCGCCTGCTTCCTCCCGCCCCTCCTCATTCCCATTACCCACGGGACGCCACAGGGTCGAATCTTGACCTTAGCCTCCTCCACCACCTCCTCCTCACCCCCTTCCCTCTCTCCCCAACTCCTCTCCTCTCCCATCTTCTCCTCGTCGTCACGCTCACTCGTTCCTCCACGTTCTCCGGTCGGTCTCTCCCCGGTCCTCCTCTCTGTCTCTTCCCATCCTCCCTCCCCTCTCATCGTTCCATCCGCGACGCGGTGCTGGCTGGAAGCATTCCAATCATTACCTCCCCCTTCCTCTCTCTCTCTCTCCTCCTCCTCCATCATCATCATCAACATCCTCCTCATCATCATCCATCTCTAAAACTCACTAAAGGCGTTTAGCGACTCCCATCGTTCTTGTTCTCTTCCTCTCTCGCTCTGTCTCTATTCTCCCGCCGCCATCTGTCGTGCTCTCCAGAACAAAGTTGAGTCATTTTATATACTCCTAGTCTGTCTCCTCCTTGTTGTTTTGTTCCTAGTCTGTCTCCTCTTGGATGTTTTGTTCCTAGTCTGTCTTCTCCTTGGTGTTTTGTTCCTAGTCTGTCTCCTCTTGGATGTTTTGTTCCTAGTCTGTCTCCTCCTTGTTGTTTTGTTCCTAGTCTGTCTCCTCTTGGATGTTTTGTTCCTAGTCTGTCTTCTCCTTGGTGTTTTGTTCCTAGTTGTCTATGGCCTTCAGTAGCCTTTTCAACACCTCCCGCGTAGTCTTTGCCATGTGAAATGTTGATTTCACATTGTTCGAGAGGTCTTTGTGTGACTCCTTAATTCTCAGAATCGGCCGCTCGGGGGGGAAACCTGTCGTTGCTGCCTCTGAAAATCACTTTCTTCCTTCCTTATTTTGTTGCCTTTGTTATTTTCTAAAAGCTATATACTCGTGACAAACACACGCACGCACACACACACACACACACGCGCGCGCACGCACACACACACACACACACACACACGGCAAAGGAGACGTTGGCTGGGTCTGGGGGTGCTACCTCCTCCAGAAGCAATTTCACTTTCTTGCCAGTATGGATATTGCGCGCTGGGGGAAAAGCCTGGATGTGGCAGGTGACAGGCAGCATCGCCACAGGGCAAAGCTAATGTCGGGAGCTTGGCTCGTTTTCAACCTCCACGGAGGAGTAATGCTCGCGCGTTTAAACGCTCTAACAAATTGAAATATGACTTTTCAAACTTTCAGATGTACTCTCTTCCCAACTCCACCGCTGCTATGATCTAATAATGAGACAGAACCGGCCCAGAATATTGATGTCATTTCTGCGGCCCGTCACGCTGACTGATCCGTCCCTTTGGCTCAATCTGTTCTGTCCATGTCTCCAATTATTGTGGTGAAGTGGGGCTCGAGTGGAGGATCGATTACATTCCAAGCCAAGAGGGGGCGATCTCCTGCACACATGTGTGCGGTAGAGAAAATAACATCGTAGACTCCACACATCACTATGCTAATATACTTAAAATGTTGCGTTCAAACACGAGGGGACTGTTTCGGGCTGTGTAAAGTCGTAAGTGGATTTAGATCCACAGACACGTTCAGACATGACGGGTGCACTGAGCAGTTGGCCATGGTGCCATCGCTTGTGCATGGGTTTCTTCAAAAACGTCAGCAAGTTAAGTGTTAAGTTAATTAGTTAATTGTTCATTAGCTAAGAACATAATATAATAAATACAACATCTGAAATGATTTGGCTCTCCTCACTGTATCCATGACATCTTCCAACTCTGAATATGAGCAGCACTCAACCAGCAGATCTCAGCCCATGTGTGACCCTGCAGTCTGAATCAGCCTCTCTGACCATGTCATGATGTCATGATTAGATCATTCTCCCGTGCTACCATCGTTGACATGATCATGACACGTGATTACAATAAGGAACTGTCCTTGTTATTATAGCCATTCTTACTCTAATGCCATCAGTTCCCAGCAGCTTTTTTCAACGTCCTCTCTAACCACTGCCCACACTAACACACACACACACGACTCCATCCGGTCAACTGAAGTTCACTGAGGGGGAACTGGGACATTTGAACAGCTACTGTAACATATACACATAACTGTTATAATAATATCCCAAAATGTGCTTTCTTTCTTTATACCAGCAATACTTTTGGAGCAGTACATGCCATTTTTGTCAAATGGATGATATCTCATTTTGGAATGAAACTGAACCATTTAGCTTATTTATTTTTTTAGCTTAATATCATCTAACCCAACCCACATTTAACTCATATATTTGTGTTTTGATGTTAAATCCATGGTGCTGCAGACGAGTCCGTTTATTGCCTCAGAACTTAACATTATCGATTGTATACGCATGGGTTTTAAGCTTGATTTAAAAATGCAGCGCTCTCTATTTTATTTCCCTTTACAACTCTTGTAAATTGTAAAGTTTTAGAAAGTAGAGGAATGACAATCACTGCAGGTGATCTAAATTTAATTATGGACCCAAGTATGGATACACAAAGTGGTAGACAGCATAGCTCAGACCAAGCTGCTAAAATAATGAGAGGAGCAGTCAAGGAATTAGGGTTGATAGACGTGTGGAGGACTCTTCACCCGAAAGAAAGAGATTACACTTTCTTCTCAAAAGTATATGGTAAATACTCAAGATTAGATTATTTTTTTCTGTTTAAGAACCACCTGTCAAGTGTAATAGAATGCAACATAAATTTAATTACACTTTCAGACCACGCTTTGACAACTATGAAACTGAATCTTGACTTGAAAAGGGGCCGGACAGTGTGGAGGCTAAATAACTCCCTGATACAAATGGTAGACTTTAAGATTAAAATAAGATCAATTATAAAAAATTACTTAGAAATTAACGATACAGAAGAAGTCTCCCCTGTAATATTGTGGGAGGGAGCAAAAGTAGTATTGAGAGGGGAAATTATTTCATTTGCATCATACAAGAAGAAACAGAGGGAAAAAAGAGTAAAGGAAATAGAACAATCAATAAAGATTTTGGAATTGAAACATAAGGCTAAAGGAAATAGTTCTGACTTGTGCTCTCTGAATGAACTAAGGAAAGAATATGACCGATTACTAACAGATAAGGTAGAGAAATCATTGATATTTACTAAACAACAATACTTTGATAGCGGAGCAAAAGCAATGAAAATCTTGGCTTATAAATTAAAAAAACAACAGATAAAATCAAACATTGCTTTTATCAAAGATCAAACCAGGAATACAATTGTTAAAGGCAAACAAGAAATAGCTCAAGAGTTTGCAAAATACTACAAACAACTGTATAGTCCTGATGACAATCTGCTCCCTCGAAATAGAATCAGGGAATATCTATCTGGGATAGAATTGCCGCAGTTAACTGAAAGACAAAATAATGACCTGACGCTACCAATTACAATGGATGAGATTAAAATAGTTATAAATAAGTTAAAAAAGGGTAAATGCCCAGGGAGCGACGGGTACACAGGGGAATTTTATAGGGAATTTGTTATAGAATTACTGCCAATTTTAGAAAAAACTTTTAACTGGGCGTTGGACCACGGTCAGTGGCCAAATACATGGTGTAACTCCATAATTACAGTTATACACAAAGATAATAAGGACCCTACGGACTGTGGATCATATAGACCAATAACTCTTTTGAATGTAGACCAAAAACTATTAAGTAGCATCATAGCAAATAGACTGTCAAAGATTATTCCGCATATTATAAACCCAGACCAAACAGGCTTTATCCCAGATAGATATCTTTGTGATAATGTTAGACAGACTTTGAATATAATAGATTACTCACAGAAAAAGAATATTCAAACACTGATTCTTACCTTAGACGCTGAGAAAGCCTTCGATAGGGTGTCATGGACATTTATTTTAGAAACATGTATTAAGTTTGGCTTCCATGACACTTTTATCAAATGGCTTCAAGCAATGTATAAAACATCAAGAGCACAGGTCAGAACAAATGGAACCCTCTCAGACAGCTTTGAGCTAAAACGGGGGACAAAACAAGGGGATCCATTGTCTTCTTTAATTTTTGCAATTTGTATCGAACCTCTGGCAGAATACATCAGGATGTTTGATGAAATCGAAGGGGTGAAAATAGCAGAGGACCAGCACAAATTGGCGTTATACGCAGACGATGTGGTCCTGTATCTCACAAACTTAGAGAAATCACTACCAGCACTCATGCAAACTATTAATGATTATGGTCTAGCTTCTGGCTATAAGTTAAACATGCAGAAATGTGAAGCAATGGTTGTAGGAGCCCCTGTCAGCAGAGAACTGAAAGAAAAATATCTATGGCAATGGGACAAGGACAAAGTGAAATATTTGGGTATTGTTATACCAAAGAATATTAAGTTAATTTATGAATCGAATTACAACTGTCTTGAAGTACAAATTAGACAAGACCTAAACCGGTGGAGAACTGCTATTCTATCGTTGGGTGGAAAAATAGATGCAATCAGAATGAATGTACTCCCCAGGTTTCTGTTTTTATTTCAGACATTACCTGTGTGTATAAGTGCAAATGTCTTTAAAACATGGGATAGAATGTTAAGTAAATTTGTGTGGGATGATAAAAAACCGAGAGTTAAAATGAAGACACTTAAAATGGCTAAAGAGAAGGGAGGACTTGCTCTTCCGAATCTAAAACACTACTACTATGCAGCTCAAATGCAGTCAACACGCACTTGGTTAAACGACAATTCTGAAGCAAGGTGGAGGTCGATTGAGAAGCATATGTGTCATGTTTCAATAAAAAACATACTTTTTTGTACAGAGAACCCACGAAAGACAAAAGTAACAGACAGTTCATTGATCAGAAATACTTTGGAGACTTGGAGTCGAATTAAGAGAAATTTTGAAATAAGGGATGATCTTATTGCACTGAGAGAGATACAGGAGGACCCCGATTTCACTCCCAATACTCACGGTATAACTTTTAATATATGGGCACAGAAAGGACTGACTATAGTTGGACAATGTTTAAATGAGAATGGAATCATGTCATTTGAATCCTTAAAGCAACTTTATGATTTACCACACTCCCACCTCTTCCGATATTTACAAATAAGAAGTTACATTCAGAAAAGTAAAATAAGAGGGAAGACTAGAAATACGCTTCATCCACTGGTTAAATTTTTGGTAAATAATTATGGCAAGGTCAGAATACCACACCAAATCTCAGCAGTTTATGCTATTTTAGAAAATAGCCATAAGCAACAAGACACAAAGGCAAAACTAAAATGGGAAGAAGAACTTAATACAAACATATCGGAGGTCATTTGGAAGGAAATGAACCGGAATGTACACACGACGACAGCCTCTCCTTATTGGAGAGAGTATGCATGGAAAATACAATCACGGTACTTCATAACACCAGTACAACAAGCTAAATATAACGGTAACACTTTGCCAAACTGCTGGAGGGAGTGTGGTGAACCTTATGCCAACTTTGGCCACATCTTTTGGTTTTGCCCAGTATTACAACCGTTTTGGAACAATATACAGAAGGAAATTAACACCATCTTAAGGACTGCCATCCATCTGAATGTAAACTCTGTGTTGTTGGGCAGAACGGTGGAAGAAATAAAAAATAAAAATGACAAATACCTAGTGAGGATACTGCGTATAACAGCTCTGAAGCAAATAACAAGAAATTGGCTTCAAAAAATAAGCCCTTCGGCAAACAAATGGAGAGAAACGGTTCAACAAATTTACCAGATGGAGTATCTAACTTATAAGATTCGGGGGAATCTGATACTATTTGAAGATAGATGGTCTAACTGGTCAAATTACTATCAGGCGGTTAAGTAATCTCTCTCAGTGTAACTAGACAAAATACCAATAATGACCTGAAATGTGTGAATTGATGTTTCATATACCAATGTCGACAGTCACATAGGGGAACACTATTTATTTTTTTGTATTTTATTTTATTTTACTTGTATTTGTATTATTATTTTATTTATTTTTGTCTTCTTTTTTCTTTTCTTTTCTTTCTTTTTTCTTTTTTATGTCTACAGGCACTTTGCATTTGTACTTGTATCTGTAGGTTACGTGGAGCATCACAGGGTGAAGCATACACCCATGTTATGTATGGAATGTATGTTATGTATGTATGTTTATAAGCATTTCTTTGTCTTTATTATATTTACAAAAAAAAGAAAAAAAAAATTGCCATCATTACAATATAATATGAGCAAGATGTAACGTATATAAATACAAGATGACAATAAAAAGTATAAAAAAAAAAAAATTGTAAAGTAAATTTGTCCCGTCCCGTGTCTACACACATCTTTATTATTCACACGTAAATTACTTTCCTTGCGCCTCCTTCCCACTTTGAGAGATTACTGCACAGCCAGACTCAATAGAAAAATATAACGTAATAAAGGAGGCTCGGGGGTCTCTCCTCTGTGTATCTGCTCTCGCTCTCTCCCGCCCTCTCTCCCTCTCTCTCCCGCCCTCTCTCCCGCCCTCTCTCTCCCCCTCTCTCCCGCCCTCTCTCTCCCTCTCTCTCACCCTCTCGCTCCTTCTCTCTCTTCCTCCCTCTCTCTCTCTCTCCCTCCCTCGCTCCCGCCCTCTCTTGATTATCAGTGGTGAGTTACACTGCCGTCCGCCTTAATGGCCTCCACGCACTGAAAGTGCAAGACAAGCAGAAAGGGAGAGTGGAGGAGAGAGAGAGAAAGAGAGACAGAGAGAGAGAGAGAGAGAGAGAGAGAGAGACCCAAGGTTTACTCATCTGCCTCTCCCTCTCTTCCTCCACCTTTCTCTTTTCTGATTCTTTCATTCTGGCTTTCTGTGTGTGTGGTTAATAATCTCCCTCTTCCTCCACACCGTGTCCCAGTGCAATAAAAGCACATGTGCACTCGGTGCAGCAAATACCATAACTCATACAGTAGTTCCTCCTAATTGATCCCTGTAGTCTCTTTCTCTTTCCTCTCTCTCTCTCTCTTCTTCTTCTCTCCATCAACACGTTCTTCCTCCTCCGTCACCTTCCTCTCTCTCGTTCACCACCAGCTTTTTTCTCCAATTCTGCTGAATTCATTGAGCTTCGCTTCATCGTCAAAGAGTTCGATCCAAATCTTCCCAAATACAATTATTTCCGTGTCTCCCAGAGGGATGAAACGATTAAGCAGTGATAAACCGCGATCAAATTCCTGGCGGTTTTTTATTACAAGTTCAAATTTGACTTACCACCACGTGTTTGATTATTACAGCGCTTTAAAACACGCTAAACAATGTCCATCATCAATCAAAGTTAGGAACTGTCCAGCACGTTTGAACAATACCACCATAATACTGATAACCCCGATCATTTTGCTCAGTATAATCGTGATGTGAAATGTTTCATCTCTAGTCTCCCGTTATCCGATCTCCTCTTCCAGTCTCCTAACATCCCACCCCATAATGCAATGTTACACTTCTTCTCCAGCGAGACCCGTTCACCTCATGTCCTGATCATATTCTAGCCAGGGCTTCTAAAAACTTCCAACAGGCTTTTGGTGCAAATGTTTTCTTCCTCCTCTGCTTTATGAAGTCCCTCCAGCCCATCCCGACACAACCTTATATTCCCATTCCAAACCCCTCTGGTCCCTCCTGTAATATCAACACGCTATCAACTCGCTGGGTCCCCCTAGTGGCCGAGTGGTTCACGTCACCACCGCTGGAGACGTACGTACGTACGTACGTACGCACTCCTGGCCTGTAAGAATGAATCCCACCGGAACGTTGTCTCCTGCCAATCCCCTCTGCTCTCTGTCTGAATAAATCAACAGATCTTACAGGTAAAAGTGGTTTCAGATCCTCCAGAGAGACGGACAGCAGCCAGCAGAGAGTCAAAGAGAGCGTGAGAGAGGCAGAAAGTTGGGTAGAAGATCAGAGAAGTGAGTCAGGAGTTCTGTGCTGCTGTGTTTGTGCAAAGAGGAAAACGCCATGCAACAGACGAGAGAGAGAGAGAGAGAGAGAGAGAGAGAGAGAGAGAGAGAGAGAGAGAGAGAGAGAGAGAGAGAGAGAGAGAGAGAGAGAGAGAGAGAGAGAGAGAGAGAGATGATGAAGCTCCAGTGAGGTCTGTTTCATTACCCATCTGCCAGCTGGTAAGAGCAGAGCAGAGCCCTGTGGGGCTGCAGCACAAATATATATGGCTGTTTAATAATCTCCACAAACACATTCCACTACAGTGTTGCTGCACACTACACCACCTCCACACTGCTCCCTGGCTGCCCAACATGACCCCACACTACCTACACCAGCTCCACTTTAACTCCTCCTGACCTCACACTACCTCCACCAGCTCCACTTTAACTCCTCCTGACCTCACACTACCTACATCAGCTCCACTTTAACTCCTCCTGACCTCACACTACCTCCACCAGCTCCACTTTAACTCCTCCTGACCTCACACTACCTACATCAGCTCCACTTTAACTCCTCCTGACCTCACACTACCTACACCAGCTCCACTTTAACTCCTCCTGACCTCACACTACCTACACCAGCTCCACTTTAACTCCTCCTGACCTCACACTACCTCCACCAGCTCCACTTTAACTCCTCCTGACCTCACACTACCTACATCAGCTCCACTTTAACTCCTCCTGACCTCACACTACCTCCACCAGCTCCACTTTAACTCCTCCTGACCTCACACTACCTACATCAGCTCCACTTGAACTCCTCCTGACCTCACACTACCTACATCAGCTCCACTTTAACTCCTCCTGACCTCACACTACCTACACCAGCGCCACTTTAACTCCTCCTGTCCTGACCTCACACTACCTACATCAGCTCCACTTTAACTCCTCCTGACCTCACACTACCTCCACCAGCTCCACTTTAACTCCTCCTGACCTCACACTACCTACATCAGCTCCACTTTAACTCCTCCTGACCTCACACTACCTCCACCAGCTCCACTTTAACTCCTCCTGACCTCACACTACCTACATCAGCTCCACTTTAACTCCTCCTGACCTCACACTACCTACACCAGCTCCACTTTAACTCCTCCTGACCTCACACTACCTACACCAGCTCCACTTTAACTCCTCCTGACCTCACACTACCTCCACCAGCTCCACTTTAACTCCTCCTGACCTCACACTACCTACATCAGCTCCACTTTAACTCCTCCTGACCTCACACTACCTCCACCAGCTCCACTTTAACTCCTCCTGACCTCACACTACCTACATCAGCTCCACTTGAACTCCTCCTGACCTCACACTACCTACATCAGCTCCACTTTAACTCCTCCTGACCTCACACTACCTACACCAGCGCCACTTTAACTCCTCCTGTCCTGACCTCACACTACCTACATCAGCTCCACTTTAACTCCTCCTGACCTCACACTACCTCCACCAGCTCCACTTTAACTCCTCCTGACCTCACACTACCTACATCAGCTCCACTTTAACTCCTCCTGTCCTGACCTCACACTACCTCCACCAGCTCCACTTTAACTCCTCCTGGCCTCACACTACCTCCACCAGCTCCACTTTAACTCCTCCTGACCTCACACTACCTACATCAGCTCCACTTTAACTCCTCCTGACCTCACACTACCTCCACCAGCTCCACTTTAACTCCTCCTGACCTCACACTACCTCCACCAGCTCCACTGTAACTCCTCCTGACCTCACACTACCTCCACCAGCTCCACTTTAACTCCTCCTGACCTCACACTACCTACATCAGCTCCACTTTAACTCCTCCTGACCTCACACTACCTCCACCAGCTCCACTTTAACTCCTCCTGACCTCACACTACCTACATCAGCTCCACTTTAACTCCTCCTGACCTCACACTACCTACATCAGCTCCACTTTAACTCCTCCTGACCTCACACTACCTCCACCAGCTCCACTTTAACTCCTGACCTCACACTACCTACATCAGCTCCACTTTAACTCCTCCTGACCTCACACTACCTCCACCAGCTCCACTTTAACTCCTCCTGACCCCACACTACCTACATCAGCTCCACTTTAACTCCTGACCCCACACTTAGGCATAGGTCGGTTTGAAAATTTTGAAACCGGTTCGATATTCCCCAAAACACTGTATCAAACCGGTATATCTAATTTTACAAAAAATAAATAAAAAAATTGTGTAGCCCATAAATGACTGTAATGCGACTGCAGTTGGTGGCGATAATGCACCTCTAAGCTGGTATGCCAACCAGCACTAACACTGAATAGAAATAAGCAGAACCATTTAACTGTAACAACACACTGTTTTTATTTCTCATAACTATTCAGCTTAACTTTTCTTCAAACATCAACATAATAAACAAAATAAGACTTTTGCCTACTAGTGCAACTTGAGAAGAGGCTAATACGAAAAATAGTGCAATCAGAATGGATTGGCACTATTTTCTTATTTAATTATTATTATTATTATTATTATTATTATTATTATTATTATTATTATTATTATTATTATTATTATTAATTTTTTTTTCGGTTTGCACGTGATCAAACCGGTTTGGGCTCGTAGACCGAACCGAACCGAACCGAACCGGTAAAACCGTAAATCGACCCATGCCTACCCACACTACCTACATCAGCTCCACTTTAACTCCTGACCCCACACTACCTACATCAGCTCCACTTTAACTCCCGAGTCTGTCCAGTACACTACTGTACCTACTTATTCAAATTTGGCCAGAGGGTAGCACCATGTTGTAATGTTGAATATTGTTTTTTTCTTCTTTCCTTCCTTTTCCTGTGTCTGAGCCTGTTCGTCTTGTTCGTCTGTTCTTCTATAAAGAACTGAAAATAAAATATTGGAAGGGGAAAAAAATCATCTTCCAAAGAAAAAAAAACATGCTTCAGACGGAAGGAAGTTCAATGGTATTATTCGACCAATCATGACCAGTGGGCAAGCTCAGAGGTTTTCCCACCAGGACGCGGAAGTAACCCTGAAAGCTGAAATTCCCTGAATGGCCACTTGAGGCAGGACTCCGAAGTCCCGTCGGAAAACACAGTTTTAGTCTATATCGCTAACTTCACCTTTTCATAACAACTGCAGGGGGTCATTTCTTATATAACTCGCCAGTGATCGCGCAGCTTGCCGATCGTGGACCAAAAGGAGGCGGAGCTGCGGCTCTGGGAAACCCCCGTCTGACGTGAGCTGCGCAAGGACCACAAGATGGCGACAGTGAGACAACAATTTGCTGCAAAACGTGAGTCCAAAAAATAGTGGATGGCCATATTATTTAGGTCAGTGATCGCGACACAAACAAAACCGAGGCAGGTGATTGGAGAAATGAGCGGATGTCCCGCCTTGACATCCATTTGAACCAACTTTCCCCTCCAGGAAGTACAAGCAGGTAGGCAGGATCATTTGCAAATTGCATGAGCCTGTGGCAATGGATGTATATATGTATGCAGAGATAGCCAATCAGTATGCACCATTCTCAGTAAAAAAAAAAAAAAAAGTTAAAGTTAAAAAAAAAGTTTTTTTCAGCATAAGTTGAACACGTTCCAGAACCAGGACTTTGGAACAAGAGGCATTGGAACAAACAATAGAATGTGTACCTCATCCGTCCTGCGGCTCCTATAGTATCACAGGCACCAGTTGATGTCTAGGCTGAATAATATCTAGGCTGAATAGTGTCCTGAGACTGGTTTGTGCTGTTTCAGTGACAAACACCTGCCACTGTGAGACCGATCAAGTCTCTACTGTGTTGCCACGACTACAGAGGGTATGCACGTGATGTCACAGAGGCAGAAGTCACTGTGGGGTCACGCCCACTGAGTCACAGCAAGACTGAGCTTGAATGCAGTAATCAGCCTAGATAACTGACACCTGCTGCTCAGGGAGGAATTTGACACTCAATTTGACACTCATTCCTGATTGAGGGGGCGTGTTCCAGTGGGTGTGCATACCCTCTACTGTGACCACAACTTTTAAAACGACTATTACAGCAACTATTACAACTACAACTGTACCTGCAGCTGACACTACTGCTATGATTATTACCAATGCTCCTACTAATAATACAACCAATAACTAACACTACAGGCTTTATTTAATCTGATTTTACTAGACAAAAAAATAAATAAAAAATCCATGTATTTTATATAAAGCCCTTCGAGTTGCATGCTAATTAGGCATGGGAATTTCATGCATTTTCCTTAACCGTTAGTTGGGGACCTTAACGATCAATTAAACCGTTAATCATTAACGTTGTAAAAAAAAAAAAAACATGAATGTTGTCCCTCACCCGCCGAAAAAAGAACATCTCGTCTTTCTCACTGACTTCAACTCAACTTCAACAAATTTTCTAATGTATGAATGGTGCTGTAAAAAAGACAGTTATTATTATGGTTGCCAGCCTATAGGCCTCAGACCGCATCTCAACATCATCACCTAGCAACAAACCACATCTGCGGCTTCCTCTAGCCCCCAACCCCATCCAGCACATTATAACCCCAGTCCAGACATTTACCCTCCGCAAACCACCTCAGATCCCATCCAGTTTCCACCCAGCTGCTCCACCTCTTCCATCCAGCCAATACCCGCAGTACCCATTCCCTCCTGTTTAATATCGCCCAGCCATTCTGCATCCTGCATGCACCATCTCCTCCACACTGCTCCCCAGCCTAAAGCTCCTATCCGCATCATCCCCTATATACCCTCCTCCAAATACATCCGGCCCTGCTGCTTTTACCGCCCCCTAGCTGCGGTCGTCATACCGGCGCGCACTATGGAGATGGATGTGGACATGGTGGTGTTTAGCCTGGTGTGAGTAAGTCGCAGGACGACGCGCCCCGCGGAACCACATGCATGTATTCAACAGCTCACCTCTGAGGCTGTCAAATTGATTTATAATGGTGGCGGCCATGTGCCAATGCATTTGCTACGCAGCCGGGAGCAGAGTGAGCATGAGGGGGGAGTTATTGTTGGCCCATAATTACACCTGCTGGTGCCCTCAGGTAAGTGTGTGTGTGTGTGTGTGTGTGTGAGAGAGAGAGAGAGAGAGAGAGAGAGAGAGAGAGAGGGAGAGAGACACTGATGAAGAGATAGAGAAAGAGCCAGAGAGCCAGAGACAGGTAGAGAGACTGAGGGCACATACTGTAACTCCCAATAACTGTTAACGGTCGACCCGGAGGCCCTTAAGTCTCAGCTCTATAATTGACCAGAGGAATGAGAGAGAGAGAGCGCTCTAGACACAGAGGGGAGAGAGAGAGAGAGAGCCAGAGAGAGAGAGAGAGAGAGAGACATACACGCAGCACAGTAAGAACGAGAGATCATTCTTTTTCATCCTGTCTGCTATGGAAATCAACATGACGTTCTCCGTCTCTCCAGATCCTTCACTCTCAATCATCTGTGGAGGAAAACACAGCAGCCTTGTTCGTTCCCATCAGCTCTCTCTCTCTCTCTCTCTCCCCCTCTCTGTAGCTCTCTCTCTCTCTCTCTCTCTCTCTCTCTCTCTGTCTCTCTCTCTCTCTCTCTCTCCTGCAAACGCCAGAAGGAGGTGAAATCTGTGCTGCAGCTTTTCCTTTATGACAGGAGAGCTGATGGCTGCTGAAAGCAATCTGGCCGTACAGGACGTCCAGATCGATACTGAGGGATGGCAGTATGGCGGGCGGGGGTAACGCACGCACGCACGCAGTACACCGGGCGGCACACAGAGGGAGACTGTCACGTCAAGTCTGGATGAATAGATCACTGACGACGCTATAGCAGGCAGCTGTGACGAATAACCTCGCACGCTTTTTAATCTTGCCGGCCGCCTGACGCAACGACTGTACTGTACACTGACTTCCCCGAGCACTTTATTACACCTGCGTATCCATGCAATTATTATCCAGTCAGCCAATCAGGTGGCAGCAATAGCATACAATCATGCAGACACAGGTGAGCAGCTTCAGTTCATGTTCACATCAAACATCAGAATGGAGGGGGGTTGGTGCCAGACGGGCTGGTTTGAGTGTTTCTGAAACAGCTGATCTCCTGGGATCTTCACACACAACAACGGTCTCTAGGCTTCACACAGAATGGTGTGGAGAAGAAAACAAACATGGCAGTTCTGCGGACAGGAATGTCTTGTTGGTGAGGGAGGTCAGAGGAGAATGGCCGGAGCTGACAGAAAGGCGACAGTAACTCAGGGATAACCTGTTTACAACTGTGGTGAGCAGAGGAACATGTCCAATCTGGAGGCGGATGTCACTTCAGTAGCCGGTTGACATTGAGCCCAAAGCTGATGATACCTATACCCAGTATCTGTCTCTGAGGATCTCAGTCCGCCAGAGATGATACACTCGAAGAAAAAAGACTGAAGTCGTTTTGGACCGCAGGGTGGCTGGAAAATCAGAGAGACTGTCCTTCAACTAGAGCACTGGTTCCCAAACTGTGGTCCGCGGACCGCGTGGCTCCGCCTGGTGGTCCACCAGAGATTTGCAAAAAAATAAAAAAAAATAAAAAAAATTACAGACTGTTAACACATTGAATGCCAGCCATGTTTTCATTCCTGTAGGTAAGTTGTGCCAGGGGTGTTTTTGACGATTCTGGCTCATTTTAGAGACAGCCGAGGATTCTTTTCTGTTAAGAATTCATGAACACCAATCATCTAAAAATAACTAATAGAATGTGTGCTTTCTCTGTCTAAAAGAGTTAGTTTGCAGAGTTAGTAGTTATGTAGATATTAGCCGTTGAGTACAGCATGGTTTCAGCGTCTGGAAATTTATTCAGAGATAAATGGCTTTTTGTGAAACAGTCACTTTAACCATTCATTTTTGGCATCAGTAAGACCGTCAGACATTCTAAACAATAGTTTTGAACAGTAATTTCCTCCATAACAACAGGAAACACCCCTCTCATTCAAACTCCTCCCTCCGTGTGTCTTCTCCTCCTTCCTCCTGGCTGTACAGCGGGCGTGTCAGAAGCGCTTTTGCTGCTGCCTGCCTGTGTGCCTGCCTGCCTGCTTGCCTGCGTGCAGACGCTCCTTGTGCGAGTCAAGATGGGCCGGGGAATGCGTGGGCGATGGGCAGATGTTGATTCTGGCCTTTCTGAGGTGTTTCAAAGTGTGTTTCACCTATGATCTATTTTGCAAATCGCTCTCCGCTCTCTGTGTGCTGCTGCCGGTGCGCGGCCGCTCTCAGGCAAGACAAGTCTGTTACTGTAAAATCGCCACGGCATTTCCTTGAACGGCTTGGTCCCGCGGCAGTTTTTTCTTTGATTTCGGTCGTCTGGGGGAGCACTGTCAACACTTAG
>NC_139647.1:17740349-17747849 GCF_964638095.1 Poromitra crassiceps
ACAGCCATCGTGTAGTACAGCCATCGTGTAGTACAGCCATCAGCATGTAGTACAGCCATCATGTAGTACAGCCATCGTTGGGAGTTTACATTCAACATCCATTTCACTCGCTCTGCCTCGGCGCTGAATCAATCCCATATTCCTCAGCTGATCAATAGTATTGACCGGCTGAGCTGATTGCATGATGTGACGGTAACTACTGGTCGCCGAAGGCGGTTATCAGTGTGTTGTTATTTACTGCTTATTCCACTGAAATATGACAGGGTAAAGGAGTGCATCATTTTCCTTCCTTCACTTTTGATGGTGATCATCAGCAATACAGACGGCAATATTACAGCCGTTATAAGAACATCAATATTAGAACACAGCATAGCTTAGTTTGGGGAGGGGCCTGATATCAGTAAATCAACTGAAATGATGTGTGAGTGTAGATAAGCACATCACAAAAGCAGTTAAAAGATAAGAGGGTGGAGATTGCTTCTGTTGGGTTTTGGGTTGCTGCTGCAAAAAAGTCTTGGATTCTTCTTCTTCTGCTTCTTTAAATGAGCCATTAAAAGCGTTTGATCTCAATGAACAGGATTCATTGAGATGGTTTGATGGAGAATGATGCCTTTTCAAAGCGTTGGCTTAGTCAGGAAGCATTTTCTATTTGGGAGGCATCTAGGCTGTATGGGTTTGTTCGTGCTGTCAGATCATCATGTCATCTAAATCCAGGGTGTTTTCTTTGTGAAGAGATGGTATAGACTAGAGGCCACAGCATGGCCAACAATTATTGTTTTTTTTGTGTGCTCCTTTAAACTAGCCATTAAGGCTTTTTACTTGCCAACCAGTAGCCTATTAGTTGAGACGGTTTGATGGCGAAAACAAAGCAATTTGCGGGGTTGAATCGGCCATCAGAACGTCCTCTCAAACAAAAGTGTCTTTTGAAAGCATGAATAAATTGGAATGTCACACAATCGAGTTTGTGTCAGGAAACAAATTATATAGAATTGTAGCTCCTTAAATGCTATTTCAAAGATCCTCAGTCGGTCTCTTGCCCTGACACAGATGGCCAAACATGGCTGTTAGTTAAAGCCCCAACAAACAAAAAAAGTAAACAGTTTCTTGGGAAGTAGGTCTTGCAGTTAGAAAAATTGGTTTTTGGAGCTTTGGGTGTTGTGGAGTGTGCTGTGCATTGGGGAAACGTATTTACAAATGAGGCGATCTGGGCACCCAGAGTGCAGTCCCATAGACATTTCGCAAAATGTTTATAAAAATAGTTTTACTGGGTCAAACCAAACGGTTCAGATATATTTAGAATCGGGAGAGACCATAGGACATTTCACTCTGACCAAAACTTAAAAAAACAACATCGAAAAAATATTTTCTTTAAATCCAGTTTTTTACGTTTTGGTCCGTGCGAGTTGTTATGTGGTAATGTGTTTCTAAATATCTGAACTGTTTGGTTTGACAAAGTAAAACTTTTTATACGCATTTTACGAAATGTCTATGGGAAAATAAATGGCGGATGAAAATCTCTGGTACAGTGCTGAAGCGGGAAGATACAGTAATATGGATGGACTGCAAAAATGTACATTACCAGAGCTGGCAAGATATCAGTAGCTGGGAGGAGACGTGAAGAAAGGCAATTCAATATACATATACTGACCTCTCTCCTCGTAGATATTCTGTGTCTTTGAATGTCAAATGTAAAAATAACAGTCTATGCCATTGGATCTTACCACTTCTTGCCAGTGGCTCTTCAGTCCCAGCACAGCATTGCTTTGTATGCATTATTTTAGTACCCTACAGCCTGTGAGTACAACTCAAGCCCAAAAGTTCTAATGTCATGGTGCAGCCTATACATTAATGTCATGGTGTAGGTCAATGATACTCAACTTGCAGCCTGGGGGCCAGATGCGGCCCGCGATAGGGTGAAGAGTGGCCCCCCCTGAAAACTAAAGCTAAATAAAGTTTGACTGAGCTCCAGCTAAATTGTCAAATATGGCCGTCTGCTCGCCACCCAGGCACTTACAGTATTATGTACTTAACTAACTTAACTTAACCTAACTATCGTGTGTGGACAAAATTGTGAGACTAAACTCCGGCTGACACCCCAAAAAACCCCACTACAGAAAAAAGTATATTAATGTTTGTATATTAACTGGCCCCTGGCCTCCTTGTCATTTTGCAAAAGTGGCCCCCGGGCAAAGCAAGTTGAGTATCCCTGGTGTAGGCTATACATTAATGTCATGGTGTAGGCTATACATTAAAGGTAGGCTTTGCCGATTTTCAACATACTTTGTACCATTACTGTCTGTAGTATAACCAGATCAGAGCCGTGTATATAGAAGAGTCGCGACATCTCCTTTCACTCCAATGGACCAGTTTTTTACTTCCAGGAAGTAAGGTCCTGGATTAAGCAGCACTGTCGAGTTGCAGCAAAATGGACAGTTTGTGTTGTACTTTGAAAGTTTTTAGTTTTTAGTTCAAATTGTACATTATCAGCCTTATTTTAGCATTCAAAAGTAGCGCGAGACCCCTTCCTGGCTGTTCATTGGCTAATGAGTCACGCCTTTTTGGTCCTCCGTTGACGCCACTCCCTCCAAATTTCTCTGAACCAGATGAAGAGTATTTAGCAGCTTAGCGGGGGCAGAGTTTCTGCAAGCAGACGAACAGAGATTTCTCAGTGCAGGGAACATATAGAGCAGGTAAACACTGTCCATCTGCTTATATTAGCGACGTTGTAATGATACAAAGTGGGTTGAACCAGCTAATAGGGAAGGAAGGGGTTGCTGGCTCGAACCCGAAGCCTCCCCAGTTTGAACAATTCTGCTAAAATACCTCTGAGCAGGGAGGTTAACCCTGGGCAAGAGAGTCTAAGTGAGAGATCCAAGGTGATTGATTGGTTAATTTTAAACATCTCTCTTCAGATGATGCTCTTCTAACACCATAGAACATATTTTTAATATGAAGCTTTTGTCAGACCGAACATGAGGAGCCTGTGGCCTGGTTTGTGATTGAATAGTGAAATGAGTTGCAACTCATGTTGTCTCTTGCATTGTATTTCTAAAAGGAGCCAGTCAACTTGTTGACACAGAGGTAGACTAGGTGACAGAGAGACAAAGACAATCAGAGACAGACAGAAAGAAAGAATCAAAATGGAGGGAATCAGGGAGAGGGAGAAGGTGAGAGAGAGTGCAAGAGAGAGACAGGGAGGAATACATCTCACAAACGAGACAGCTTTCTTCACAGTTTCCCCAGCAGGAGAGAGAGAAGAGAGATCTTTGATGGCTACTTGGAGCTAAGTGGCTGCTGCCAGTGCTACTGACGTACATCTAACTGGTCTTTCTTCTGCTACGGTGCTACTGACATACATCTAACTGGCCTTTCTTCTGCTACAGTATGTAACGCCGGCCGTATCTGATGTATTTAAAGAGTCCATCCCCTGGCCCCTTACACGTCAACCTTTTCACAATCAAGTGTGTATGAGTGTGAGACGTGAGTACTGTGTGCCTGTCCCCCCCCGTGCAAAGTATTTCTTTGAATCTGCGTGATGTGCGACCACATGAGTGCCTGTATTTATCTACACCTGCATGTGGCTGCACACAGGTGTGTGTGATGTGAATGGGTAAAGCTGTGTGCGCGCGTGTGTGTGTGTGCACGATGTGTGTGTGTGTGTGTGTATTATAAGCGGAAGGCAGACAACTTGTCTGGTAATTGACCATCTATTCCCCGGTGTGAGCGATGGCGCCTGAAAATCTCCGCATGCATCACGAGGAGCCCTGGAGGAACCCTGCGAGAGCCTGATTACCTGCCCGCTCCTTCACTCACTCCGCTGAGGCCCAGCAGGCCAACATGGCCGATTAGTATTCATGAGACACACACCTCAGCCAGAGTCCATCTCCTCTGCACGCACTAATCAGGACCTTCTAAAACCACACTGGAGACTATTAAGCAGGACGCGACGCGGTCCAGGCCCGCTCCGTTTCCTAAAGCACGCCCGGAGAGAGGCGCCCGTGGAGACCTCCAGCGCACCCTCCATGCTGCTCGTTCACCAGTGATACTGAAAGCTGTAGTTCCTCGAATGGCCAGAGCACAAACTCTGAAACAGAAGTGTTGCAGGCACCAATAATGTGAACATGTCGCTCCATCACCACCAAAGCATTATTTGTGATATTAATAATTATACACTATTGTATTTGTATATTGGTCATGTGAAAAGGTTTGCTGACAGTTAAGTTTTTAAGCATATAAAACAACTTTGCTTACATTAAGGCCACAGTTAAGGCTGTTACACACCGAGAGCGATGCGAATACATGTACGGCACAAAATTGCGATGCGAATTTTGACCCACCTGTCAATCACAGCCACAGATGTGTACACGTCGGAAGCGAATTTCTGAAAAATCGACCGTGGTCCGAAAAGATAAACGCCGCAATGACGCTCAGCGAAACGTCTCCGTCGGTATGCGCGGTTGCATTGACTGATATAGGTTCGGAAAATATCATTGACGTGCGAATTAATCACAAGAAAAAAAACGATGTGTAAGGACCTTTAATGTTAGGGTTAAGTTCAGGCAAATCGACCTGCTTGTCCACCACCTGGACATGGCATCTTATACCTTCCACTGTGTTCTTTCAATGTCAAACAGCTATGTTGTTTCTAGCTGTCTTTCCTTCACATAGGCTCCTCCTCTCGTGCTGTACAGGTGTTTCATGTACAGAGCATGTAGGCTCCTCCTCTCGTGCTGTACAGGTGTTTCATGTACAGAGCAGGTAGGAGAGAGGAGGAGGGAAAGAGAGTGACCGTACCACAGGGCAGCAGCTGCACTAACTCCATGATGAAGGGCCTCATATCCAGCTACACAGCTTCAAAATGACAGACCTGGGAGTAGAG
Source organism: Poromitra crassiceps (assembly GCF_964638095.1). NCBI lineage: Eukaryota > Metazoa > Chordata > Actinopteri > Beryciformes > Melamphaidae > Poromitra > Poromitra crassiceps. The sequence goes on from NC_139647.1 coordinate 17,745,229, forward strand.
TGTGTGTGTGTGTGTCCATAGAGTCTGTGCAGGTGTGTGTGTATGTACTGTGTGTGTGTGTGTGTGTGTGTGTGTGTGTGTGTGTGTGTGTGTGTGTTTATAGTGATATTGCCCCTCTTACAAGCCCCACCCCCCTCTTCCACCCCCAACTTCTGGGCTTTCACAAATGACTCCATTGCAAGCAAGATGATGGCTAAAGGCTGCACATAATATGACCCTGCTGGTCATCACTCAACACAAGAACCAGAGAAGCAAGGCTATAAGCAAGAGTTAAGGAGGTCCACACCATGAACACAGCTATAGCTGTGAGTTAAGGAGGTCCACACCATGAACACAGCTATAGCTGTGAGTTAAGGAGGTCCACACCATGAACACATCTATAGCTGTGAGTTAAGGAGGTCCACACCATGAACACATCTATAGCTGTGAGTTAAGGAGGTCCACACCATGAACACATCTATAGCTGTGAGTTAAGGAGGTCCACACCATGAACACATCTATAGCTGTGAGTTAAGGAGGTCCACACCATGAACACATCTATAGCTGTGAGTTAAGGAGGTCCACACCATGAACACAGCTATAGCTGTGAGTTAAGGAGGTCCACACCATGAACACATCTATAGCTGTGAGTTAAGGAGGTCCACACCATGAACACATCTATAGCTGTGAGTTAAGGAGGTCCACACCATGAACACATCTATAGCTGTGAGTTAAGGAGGTCCACACCATGAACACATCTATAGCTGTGAGTTAAGGAGGTCCACACCATGAACACATCTATAGCTGTGAGTTAAGGAGGTCCACACCATGAACACATCTATAGCTGTGAGTTAAGGAGGTCCACACCATGAACACATCTATAGCTGTGAGTTAAGGAGGTCCACACCATGAACACATCTATAGCTGTGAGTTAAGGAGGTCCACACCATGAACACATCTATAGCTGTGAGTTAAGGAGGTCCACACCATGAACACATCTATAGCTGCAGGAAAGTGCGTTCACAGAGAGAGTAGATGACTGGCGTGATGATGGCCAGCATCCTGTAGAAGTCCTGCCAGCCTCCATCTCTCCTGAAATAATGCAGAAGCATTATCATCTTCTCAAGCTATTCAGGCATGTTGGAACTCACAAAACTCATATTTCTCGGTTGCCAATGAATGGTGTGAAATTCTCTGCCAGAAACAAAGGTGAAAGGTCACGATGTCACGTGACTGCTGAGCTCTACAGTATCAGAGCCATGTATATAAGAGTTGTGACATCTCCATTCACTCCAATGGAGAAGTTTTTTACTCTCAAGAGTTCCAGGAAGTAAGGTCCTGGATTAAGCAGCACTGTCGAGTTGCAGCAAAATGGACAGTTTGTGTTGTACTTTGATTTTTGATATTTTTTTTTTATTATCAAATTGTACATTATCAGCTTTATTTTAGCATTCAAAGGTAACGTGAGACCCCTTCCTGGCTGTTCATTGGATAATGAGTCACGCATTCTGGTCCTCCGCTGACGCCACTCTCTCTCTAAATTGCTCTGAACAGTATGAAAAAAAAAAGAAGAAAAAATGTATCCTCTAAAATGTGCACTATTCAACAATCTCACTTTGGAAAGAAAGTGTTAACAAAATGAATAATCTAATGCACTTGAGCTGCTAACACACATGCTAACAACAAAGCCACACTGCGCTACATGCTGGCAAAGAGCCTATTACAACTACAACTGCCAACTGTGCTGCAGCTAACGGGATTTCAACTTCCTCGAAACCCCCCTGCCCCTCCACTGCTACACAGACTAGACTGAGCAAGAAGAAAGCTTGTGTGTGTGTGTGTGTGTGTGTGTGTGTGTGTGTGTGTGTGTGTGTGTGTGTGTGTGTGTGTGTGTGTGTGCGTGCGTGCGTGTGTGTGTTATTGAGTGTGAGGAGAAATTCAGCTTTGATTAGCGGGGCCTGCTGGGAGCCTGTGATTGGCTGAGAGGTGGCGGAGGGCAGAACCCCTGCAGACTGGGAGCGTGTGATTGGCCGAGAGAGACGGCTGAGGGCAGAACCCCTGCAGACTGGTTAAAGATTTGTTCTATTCTCAGGAGTGGGCCTAATAGAGCGCACTTATCCCGCTCAATTCCCTTTGTGTTCCGGGAAAACAGGGAAATAAAAAAATCACTCGTCAATCAATCTCTTTTGATACCAGTGGAAGTAATAAGGGAGAGATCAGGGCTTCAGGAATGATGGAAAAATCAGACAAACGAAGACGAGAAGCAAAGACAGGCAGGAAGAATTGCTGAGAATAGTGTGGAGGTAAAAGCACTCTCCTACCACCAGGGGGCGTCTGGGTAGTGTCGAGGTAAAAGCACTCTCCTACCACCAGGGGGCGTCTGGGTAGTGTCGAGGTAACAGCACTCTCCTACCACCAGGGGGCGTCTGGGTAGTGTCGAGGTAAAAGCACTCTCCTACCACCAGGGGGCCTCTGGGTAGTGTCGAGAGGTAAAAGCCCTCTCCTACCACCAGGGGGCGCTGTGGGTCGTGTCGAGGTAAAAGCACTCTCCTACAGTACCACCGCGGAGACCCGGGTTCAATTCCCAGCACCCGCCACCTCTGGCTTGATCAGACATTCCTTCCTACAGACATATACAGGTG
>NC_139647.1:17750349-17782849 GCF_964638095.1 Poromitra crassiceps
AGGCTGAGTTAAATAGACGTTAAATAGGAAGTGGATTTACATGAATTTACAGTCGGAGTTAAATAAGAGTTTACATTGAATGTACATGAAATTTACAGGCTGAGTTAAATAGGCATTAAATGTGCAGGGAATTTACATGAATTTACAGTCCCAGTTAAACAGGCATTAAATTAGATACAGTATGAGTTCCAGTTTTATGGGGGGGGGGGGGGGAGTTCAATTGAGTTTAGGAGGAGGTTGTGAGTTTGTGTGTGGGGGGGGGTGGTTGTTAGATACCGGATATTAACGTTGCTGCTATGGCCGGAAATCGATATTTACCGATGTCGATATGATCTGTATAAAAACACATTTCTATGATCATCCAATTTTGCACATACTGGAAAAATCCATGTAAACACTGTGTAATGCATTTATTTATTTGCAAAACATTTGGAAAAGCCCATAAATCATAGATTTACCGCATTGTTTCCTCTCAATGTGAAAATTTTGGCTGATACCGAAAACCGATATTAACATTGCAACATCGGGCCGATATGTTAAAAAATGACCAACATCGGCCGATACCGATATGATTGCCGATATATATCGTGCATCCCTACTGTTAAGTTACCTATAGGCGGAAATGGTTTGATTTTATTTCCTGGGCGTGGTGGTCTCAGAGAGGTTGCCTACCACAGCCAAAGCAGGGATTTGACATTCTCGTTCAAAGATCACGTCAAACGCACACGCGGCACAGTGCAGGCTATGCTATATGCTATTTACATGGCTTTTCCAAGTGATCCGACAACAGTTTACTGATATGCTGGCAAATTTGATTTGATATAATTCCCCACAAGCAAGAAGAAAAACATGATTTTTCATTCTAACTCCAGAGCATCTCCAGTATCATCCATCATAGAAGTGTCAGTATGTAGCATGACGCACGGAGTGAGTGGGCACTGTGGAGGCGGTATTCTTTACAGATGTCAGGTACCGGCTGGCGGTTGGCCCCGTGCCCACCTGCCCGCGGGCTGCTGCTGCTGCCAACCTCTCTCTGGCTCCTCGCCTAATGCCATTGAACAGTTTCCTACACGGGGAAGTGATTCTCCCAGGAGCAGAGCAACACGTTAACCAGATGTGCCACACCTCCTTCCTTCCCGCGCTCATTTAACATCCGCTGCCCCTCGGCGGCTTATTGAAGGCTCTGTCTTCACTCTTAGTGATCTCCTCACCTCCCTCCTGTCGCGCACATGAAGGACATCGGGTTCCTCTTCGCAGAAACTTTTGTAGATCTGGTGGGAGGAGGAGAAAACTTTCACAGAGGAACTGAAACGGTGCGAATGAGCTACGAGGCTTTTTTTTTGTGTGTGGCCGGTTTGAGCAACAGCGCAGAAACGTTATGCTTCCTATTCCGACAAGCGCCGTGAGGAAAAATAACGGGGCTGAGATGTCGAGATGTCAGTGAAGGCACCACGTCGTTAAGCCACGACGACGTCACAGAAAGTAGCATAGAAGTAGCTGAAGCGCCACAAAGCTGTGCTGTTCCCGATTCCACCACAAGCTGTGCTGTTCCCCCCATTGTTGCTCAAACTTCTGACTTATCGCTCCACTTCTGCAGTGTTGGGTTGGGTAGCACTGAAATAATATGTTTCCCATGACCATCTATAAAAGCCAGAGCTGGACTTGTTTCCCAGACAGTCTATTTCCTGACACGGTCTGTGAAATATCATTTATATCCGTCCAAATGGAGGAACTGTCTGTTGTAGCGCTCTGTGCATCTGCTCTCTCTCTCCCTCTCTCTCTCTCTCTCTCCCTCTCTCCCCGTCTCTCTCTGTCACTCTCTCTCTCCCTCTCTCCCCATCTCTCTCTGTCACTCTCTCTCTCCCTCTCTCCCCATCTCTCTCTGTCACTCTCTCGACACCTTGCCTCCAAGATAGACAGCTGTGTCAGGGGGAAGGTGATGGAAGGAGAGCAGAGGAGGAGATGCAGAGAAGTTGGCGGTTGCCAATCAGCCGCTGGGCGTCTGCATGTGTTCCAGTGTCAGTATGCAGATGATGTCTCTCTCTCTCTCTCTCTGCTGAACCTTTCTCCAGGTGAGGAGGAGCGACTGACCGGAGCCGCTGAAGGAGGAACAGGTCAAGGCTTATTCAAGCGGCCACCGGCATGCAGCCCGTGTCAGAGGGCTGACCGACACGCGGGTGTAGCGATACGCGTATTCGTACCGAAACGGTTTGCGCACAAGGCTTTAGGTTCAATACGCATCGCGAACCCGAACAAATCGTTCACTGCTGAACAGTGCAACTCTTCTACAAGGATATCATGGAAAACTAAAACTAAAAATGCCGAAAGGTGTTAAAAAACATTGTCGTAAATTGAAATAAATGTTTAAAACTCCATGTGGAAATAATAAAATAAGACAAATAAATAAAATAAATAAATAAATATCAAATCAAAGACATTTCTCTGGCATTGCTACTCTTTTGCTGTATCGAAAACGTACCGCACCGTGACACCACTGTGTCGTATCGAACTGAACTGTTAATTACACCCCGGCCTATACGTTAACCGGACACTGCCAGATGGTTTGTTTTCACATCACCATCTAGATCGTCGGGAAACCGTTTCAAAGAGCGGGCACTTTAAAAAAATAAATACACAAAAGTATTTCAGAGCCTGAATTGAAAGCCAAGTCACCCGCAGCTCATTTTAGCAGCCCGATACTATCCAGCCAGCCCAGCGCCAGAGAAGTTGAACTCTCCACACACACACACACACACACGCACACGCACACGCACACGCACACACACACACACACACACACACACACACACACACACACACACACACACACACGCATAGGGACAGAGCAGGCGAGAAAGCAGCTTCATACATGAGTATCAACAGAAAGACAGAGTTATATCATATCATTCCTCTTCAAGCTCTTTATGCAAGAACTCAAATCAAAGCTAACTTTTTATTATCACGTTTGGCTTATTAAATAATCACTTATAGAAGAAAAGAAATCCCTATTTGAGTAAGAAATGGCTTTATTTATTCAATTAAAAGACACAATGTCAGAGTGGAGAATTAATTCTCTTTTAACTGCTGCCAGCACAATATGGCTCAACCGACATCCATATTAAAGACCCTGGTGCATTAATTAAAATGTGAAAGCAACCAGTGCACTCGACTGCAATTTGCGCAACACAAAAGAATTCATTCATTTGGCCTAAAATAACCATTAAAAAGCCGCTGTTCCCCTTAACTCAATGTTTGAGTTTTCCCTGTTATTTATTCATTGAATGTCTATGAACCTGAAGGCATTTCAGGGAGAAGGTAATTTATTATGCATTCAATAAGTTTGATATTGTGGCACGCAGACACTCGGAAACAATATTTATTGGAGACGAACGTGAAATGCATCTCAAAGTGAACGAGGGTGGGTGAGAAGGAGAGACGGAGACTTTGCGGAGAGAAATCAAGCAGGAAAGAAATGGAGGAGGTTTTGGTTTTACTGATATGTGCATCACAAATGAAACGGACAACACAAGTTGTTGTTTGTCTTCCTGCATGTCACTAAACATTTGGAACAATAATGTGATTTTCACGCTGCTGCAGGCTATAAAAGTGACCGGCGCAGTTTCACAACTTATTGACTGTCTCACGTGGTGGACATGGTTTGACCTTGAACAATGCATACAGATCTAGGTCAAACACGTGTCCTATCGCACACACACGCGCACACACACACACGCGCACACACACACACACACACACACACACACACACACACACACACACACACACACACACACACACAGTGAGTGTGTATTCCAGTGTGCTATTTATGACACACTATGTCACTATTTCAATAGGTTGCAAGTAGTTATTGAAAGTCTATCTAATACTGTACATGATGTAACAGGCTGTAACAACACTATACTGTACAACTAAAGTGTGTAGTGTACTCGATTGAAATTCCAGCACCCTGAATTTCTGCCAACCAGTTGGCTACTGACCAAAATTTTATCACAACGTAAAAACACCAGGTTAATTGAGGAAACAGAAAGGTATGCCAACAACACTATATTTTCTTACAAATACAGTAAAATGATGAATTAGCATGTGTACTTTAGCCTTGCTGTTTTTCTATGCAAAGGTCGGTGCCACGTGTGCAGCTCATTTCCACCTCTGTCATTATATACCCATCTCAGCTCGCATCAAATTCAAGACACTGGTTCTGGCCTACAGGGCAGTACACCAGTCAGCTCCCCTGTACCTGCAATCTATGGTCAGGTTCCAAACCTCTCACCGCTCCCTCCGCTCCTCCACCAGTGCAGGTCGCCTCGCCCCTCCTTCGCTACGGGCGCTCAAAAGTCGCTCATCCCGATCTCGACTCTTCTCGTCCCTGGCACCTCAATGGTGGAACGAGCTTCCACCTTCAGTCAGGACGGCCGAATCACTGCCGATCTTTTGGAAAAGACTAAAGACACACCTTTTCAGGCTCCATCTGGGCCCTTCTTGATCTAACTTCTTTCTCTTTCTAAAAAAGAAAAAAAAACTACTAACCTAAACTAAACTTGTACCACTGTTCCTTCAGAATTTGTAGTTGTCATAGACTGTGCTCCATAGTTGATTGCTCTATTGCTGACAAAAAATGTGTTATTGTAAGTCGCTTTGGATAAAAGCGTCTGCCAAATGACGTAATGTAATGTAATGTAATATACACATGCTTTACAAAGCCAAAGATATAAGAACACAAGAACAGACTGAACAACTGGGATGCAGGAACAAACAGAAAAAATACATGAGGAACTAATAGAAATTCTATATAGCCTATATCCTATATAAATACTATACTACTTTAAACAATATTATAAACTTGTTTTAACAAATGAATACGAATTTGAAACGCATTCATGATTTGTGTAAATGTTATAGAGAGGCAAAGTGACCGCCTACTTCCTGCTTCAGCACTGTACCAGAGATTTTCATCCGCCATTTATTTTCCCATACACATTTCGTAAAATGCGTATAAAAATAGTTTTACTGGTTCGAACCAAACGCTACAGATGTATTTAGAAACAGGCGAGATCGCATAACATTTCACTGGGACCAAAACGTAAGGAAAAATGCGGGTTTAAAGAAAATATTTTTTCAATGTTGTTTTGGTCCGAGTGAAATGTTCTATGGTCTCTCCCGATTATAGCGTTAGCTGAAACGTTTGGTTCGACGAAGTAAAACTATTTTATAAGCAGGAAGTGTCGCAGGAAGTGACGTTCCACTTTGCCTCTCTACACAGTATATTACTCTCTTGTTAAAATGGAAGAGCACACTATGACTGTTTAGGACTCGAAACTCAGACTTGACTTTGGACTTGTCAGTCTTGACTGGCGACTTGAGTGCAAAGACCTGAGACTCAAGCTGTGTTCACACCGAGATATTTATTTTTCTCTCTGTCGCTCGATTCAACCCTTTGGAATCGCTCTGTCTAAATCGCTCATCAACAGGCACAATAATTGACGGACATCTGGGGGCTATAACGTTACCCCATGTCATGATATTTGTCCACTACGAGCCACCGTAGTTGTTTACAAGCTAAGCCTATCAGCGTGCTCCTAACGCGAGCTCTATACCGGTAGTACAGCCTGTCAATCAGCTGTCAATGCGGTTTGTTGCCACACTAATAAACCAGCGGTTTGTTCCAAGCCAGTGTGATCCTTGACTCACTCTCACACGGCAGCCAATCAGCGTTGAACAGCGAGCGACTGATGCCAGCGTAATTTCGCTCGAGTTGGGATATTTCATCTCGGGCGACGAGCGAATTTTCTCCCTACAGCTCTGTCTCTGTCGCTCGGACGCCCAGCGATTTTTCTCCCGGGCGAATATACGCTCAATCGCTCGTTTGCATTGACTTTGTATGTAAACTTGATGCCAGCGAAAAACTTTAATAGGTCGGTGTGATATTAACTCAAGTCATTGTTTTTACTTGTGACTCGCAAAACAATGACTTGCTCCCACCTCTGGTGCTCCCAGTCGCATAAGGTGCTTATGTGTTCGTAAGAGATCTTTTGTGTATGGGATTCCACGCAAAGGGGTCCACGGGATACCAGCCGTCACCCCTAGCAGGCCCTGCAGCCTTCTGAATAGTATACTACACATAACGGTCATCCTTCAAGCTACAGAGGTGTTTGCCAGACACTTTATTGCACCTTCTAATGGCTGAAAGGGGGAGACAAATAAAACTGTCTTTCAGAGGTGAAGCTACACTTGAGATGTATAGTAGTGCAGCATCCACAGAGTGAAAAGTGGACGCTCAGCACTGCCTACATCTGTGTAAAGTGCAATGCTTATCAGTTTTCTGATAAGTTTTCTATAGACACGAGCAAATCATCCAAACCAAGTGGTGCACTCCAAGTGGACCGTTGTAGAAGAACACTCCATAGACTCCCATTATATATTCTTGGATGTCTTCCAGCATCTGTGGATATATTTCTCAGCATTGAGCAAAGGGGAGATAAAACAAGCGCACACCAAAGCGTTTCCAGTCGAATTTCCATCACGCTATATATATGATAGCTGCAGGTGTGTTAGAACAGAGCCAGCGCGTGTTTCTCTCTGGAAATCGTCCTGTTTAATTTCCCAGTCCGCCTTGCCTTGCCTTGCCTTGCCTTGCCTTGCCTGCCTGCCTGCCTGCCTGCCTGCCTGCCTGCCATCCTGGGAGGATATGTTAAATGTGGCTGGCCTGGGGATGTTTGATTTGTCACCGCTGCGCTCCCTGCCTCCTGACAGATTGGAATAATAAGGACGGCTAATTGGAGAGGCTGCTCAAATGCTGATTAGATGTGATTTAAAAAAAAAGAAGAAGACGCATCCACCTATCTCTCTTTCTGTCTCTCTCTCTTCCTTTCACTGTCTCCTTCATGCATGCAGCTTCTTCAGTGCTTGGAAATGTATATCTGTACGATACTGCAGTAAAGTGTGTGTGTGTGTGCGTGTGCGTGTGCGTGTGTGTGTGTGTGTGTGCGTGTGCGTGTGCGTGTGCGTGTGCGCGTGCGCGTGCGTGCGTGCGTGTGCGTGTGCGTGTGTGTGTGTGTGTGTGTGCGCGTGTGTGTGTCTGTGTGTGCGTGTGTGCGTGTGTCCAGGTCGTTGGCCCGCCTCTCCTGCAGGCTGATAACAGCGTATATCAGGGCACATTTCCAATTCCTCCTGCTTAGTGTTACGACGCCCTCTTAATCCGAGGGAAATCAATGCTTAATAACCTATGAAAATGTACATTTGCTGTTTTACCGTCGCCAGAGGGCCGAGTCTGCATCCCCCTGGGCACCGGGCCTATAAATATGCCTGCATTAGCACTTAGGGGGGGAAAAGAACGGAAACAGGCAGAACGTTGCAGCTGATACTGAATACTCACGCTGAGCTGAAGAGAAGAAAAGTGAATCGCTGTTTTGTTTTTTTTACTACTAAAAGGTGAAGGGAAAATAGGTCTAAACTACGACTCCATCTTGTTTGTTAGTCGCATTGGTTCTCAAATGGGGCTCCGGGGACCCCCCAGGGGGTCCGTGGCACTTTGCCAGGGCGTCCGCGAAAAGTTTTCAGGGAAATTAAAAATAAAAACGTTTTCATTTGCGTGCAAAAGCTTTATAGTTCAGTTTCATCTAAAATGGTTCATGGATTACATTCTAATCTAACAAACCTATCAATTTAAAAGTCAAGCACGTTACCGTGGAAACAATTAAGCTTAGCCCAAAATCACAAATCAGAATGAGGGGGTCCCCGGTATATTTTCTATCTTGTAGGGGGTCCTTGGCTGAAAAACATTTTAGAACCTCTGTGTTAGTGTATGTGTGTTTTGGTGAGTCAGTGTATTTGTGTGTGCTTGTAACTTGCAAAGACGTGCGTGTGTGTGTGTGTGTGTGTGTGTGTGTGTGTGTGAGAGAGAGACGGGGTTCTGTGTACGTTTGTGCGAAAGAAAGGGTAAAGTTAGAGAAAGAGAGAGCAGACGAAACTGAGAGGCACACATTGTTCCCTGTCACTCAGCAGCAGCAGTGAGCCTAACAGCTTGCGTCTCCTCTTTCTAAACGGAGCAGCTTTGCCACTTTGAAATAAATCCTATATTACCCGAGCTGGTTGGATAGATAATATCAACACACTTAAATAACATTCTTGATGTTTGCTGAAAGCTTCTACATTCTAAACTTTGATGATCGTGATGAACGAGTGAACGACGAACGAGGCCACGTCTCCGAAATGACAAACAAAAGTTTTTATATTGTATTTTTTTTATAGTTTTTATACAAGTTTTTTTTATTCCAACTTAAATAAATTAATAAGCAAACAAGCAAATACTTAAGTAAATGATTTTCTAATTAAATTAATATTGATCAGCATTCTGCAAAAAAAAAATTGCGTCTTCTTTTTTAATACTAAAATCCTCTTGTTCCAGCTTTTTAAATAAGAATATTTTCTGGTTTCTTTAGTCGTCTATGACAGTAAACTGATGATCTTGTGGTTGTGGACTGTTGGTCAGGAGGACAAAAGACATTTGAGGACATCATCTTGGGCTTCGGGGGGAAAAAAGTGATCAACATTTTTCACCGTTTTGCGACATTTCATCGACCAAACGACGAATCGATTAGTCGAGAAAAGAATCGACGGATCCATGAAAAGAATCGTTAGTCGCTGTCCTAGCACTTTAATTTTCTTCTACCTATGGCTTACATGGCACTTCCCCATGCATTTACGCTATGCTCTCTCGTGATGTATGTATGCGTGTATCTACAGGTTTCCAGAGGGCTTTTATCTGGCCTGTTGGTGAGCTGGAGCAGAGATACTGTACAGAGAGGCTGAGCAGCAAACACCTGACCCAGCTGGATGTAAACAGCTTCAGAATACAGCAGCTTAGCAGGCAGGCAGACGGCCTGGAAGGATGAATGACTGCACGGCTTAGCTATACGGCCCTCATCAACATCGCCAGACACACACACACACGCACGCACATATGCACGCGTACACACACATCACATACATCACACACAGCACGTCACACATAACTGTCACCATTCTGGCATCTTGAGGGAGAGGAAGTCTTCTGCTCGGGCTTGCTGCTCTCATGAATGCATATTGAGGCTTGCTGCATCCCAAAGCTGATCGCTTCCTGCCATGATATTAAATCCATCAGCGGTGCCTCCTGCCCCCTCCATGCCCCCAGATACACATACTGACTGATACATCTGCCTCCAGATACACATACTGACTGATACATCTGCCTCCAGATACACATACTGACTGATACATCTGCCTCCAGATACACATACTGACTGATACATCTGCCTCCAGATACACATACTGACTGATACATCTGCCTCCAGATACACAGACTGACTGATACATCTGCCTCCAGATACACAGACTGACTGATACATCTGCCCCGATATACACATACTGACTGATACATCTGCCTCCAGATACTCATACTGACTGATACATCTGCCTCCAGATACACATACTGACTGATACATCTGCCTCCAGATACACAGACTGACTGATACATCTGCCCCCATATACACATACTGACTGATACATCTGCCCCCAGATACACATACTGACTGATACATCTGCCTCCAGATACACATACTGACTGATACATCTGCCTCCAGATACTCATACTGACTGATACATCTGCCTCCAGATACACATACTGACTGATACATCTGCCCCCAGATACACATACTGACTGATACATCTGCCTCCAGATACACATACTGACTGATACATCTGCCCCCAGATACACATACTGACTGATACATCTGCCTCCAGATACACATACTGACTGATACATCTGCCCCCAGATACACATACTGACTGATACATCTGCCTCCAGATACACATACTGACTGATACATCTGCCTCCAGATACACATACTGACTGATACATCTGCCTCCAGATACACATACTGACTGATACATCTGCCTCCAGATACTCATACTGACTGATACATCTGCCTCCAGATACACATACTGACTGATACATCTGCCTCCAGATACACATACTGACTGATACATCTGCCTCCAGATACACATACTGACTGATACATCTGCCTCCAGATACACATACTGACTGATACATCTGCCCCCAGATACACATACTGACTGATACATCTGCCTCCAGATACACATACTGACTGATACATCTGCCTCCAGATACTCATACTGACTGATACATCTGCCTCCAGATACTCATACTGACTGATACATCTGCCCCCAGATACACATACTGACTGATACATCTGCCTCCAGATACACATACTGACTGATACATCTGCCTCCAGATACACATACTGACTGATACATCTGCCCCCAGATACACATACTGACTGATACATCTGCCCCCAGATACACATACTGACTGATACATCTGCCCCCAGATACACATACTGACTGATACATCTGCCTCCAGATACACATACTGACTGATACATCTGCCTCCAGATACACATACTGACTGATACATCTGCCTCCAGATACACATACTGACTGATACATCTGCCTCCAGATACACATACTGACTGATACATCTGCCTCCAGATACACATACTGACTGATACATCTGCCTCCAGATACACAGACTGACTGATACATCTGCCTCCAGATACACATACTGACTGATACATCTGCCTCCAGATACATATACAGACTGATACATCTGCCCCCAGATACACATACTGACTGATACATCTGCCCCCAGATACACATACTGACACATGGCGTCACAGAGAGACAAGCAGCTGTTCACATATTCAGAGAGGCATAAGCAACATACACATGACCATACAAAAACCATGAATGATGAATCGTTGAATCGTTAATGTTTACATTTCTGTTGACATTCAGATTTGAAAGCACTTTCTAAGAAAAAAAAAGGGAGTTGATATTTATCTGACTGCTTGTATGAATTGATGAAAAAGTAGCCATGTGCAGCAATAATATAGAGAATTGAGGATGTGATACGTGGAGCTGCAATACTTTGAGATGCATCGAGATGCATCGTGGAATCGAATCGAATCGTTGACAGATGAATCGTAATCGAATCGTGAGGCCAGTGAAGATTCACAGCCCTAACACACAGGGAGAGACCGGTGCATGCACAAGGTTACGCAAACACACACGCACACGGGGACACAGGCGCGCGCGCGCGCACACACACACACACACACACACACACACACACACACACACACACACACATACTGTATATGTGTGGAAAGTCAAGGCCAGCACAGGTAGAGACATACAGGACACATGTCTCCGTGCCCTGCTGTCCCCGGGCATCTTCTTAATAACGTTCATAACTTGTGTCTGGCGAGAGCACTTCAGCCCGGCCTTGACAACTTCCATCGCTCTCTGCAAAATCAATGCCTGGATGGACTGAATCAGAGCCGGGGAGGGGGGGGGGGGGGGAGAAATATAGTTCAGCAAAAACCTGAGAGAGGAGGGAGAGGGGAGGAGGGAGGGGAGGAGTTAAGAGTGTTGGGGAAAGGGGAGGGTGAAAGACAAAAGAGGAGAGGAGAGCAGAGGGGAGGGGATGAGAGGGTGAGGGGAGAGGGGGGAGAGGAGAGGAGAGAAGGGGAGAGGAGAGGAGAGAAGATGAAAGGGAGAGAAGAGGAAAGGGAGAGGAGGGGAGACGAGATGGGAGGAGAGGGTGAGAGGAGAGGAGAGATGAGAGAAGAGGAAGTGGGAGGAGGGAAGAGGGGAGGAGAGGAGGGGAGAGGAGAAATGGAGAGGGAAGGGATGAGAACAGAGGGGAAAGGAGAGACAGAAAAAACAGAGGATGAGAAGAGAACAGAGGAGGACAGAACAGGAGAGAAGAGGAGAGAAACACAGACAGATAGGCAGAAAAAAAGAATGCAGGGAGAATGTACAGCAGGGCTTCTCTGTGCCTGTTCTTCTCTGATTAAACGCATCCATTCAATTCAAATTTCAAGTGTATTTAAGTGTAAGAAAGAGACGAGGCAAAGCCAACAATGAGCAGATGTCCCAAGAACCTCCAGCGTCTAACAAAAACCTCAGCACATCTGGACTACATGGAGGAGAAGAGAGTAAGAGGTCTGTAATTCACAGCGAGGTCCACAGAGACAGTACAACTGATTTATTTAGAGAACCCCCTATAAAAGTTACAAATTCGTCTCTAAGTCTAAACCGTAAGTTCAGAAAGATTAGAAGAAGAGGAAGCAGCATTTTGACCGGAAGGGCCAACCGCTCAGAGACTCTGAGAGGCGTGAAGGAACAACTAACACTGAGGTGCCCCTTGGCAAGGCACTTAACCCGTGACTGCTCACGCGGAGCGCCTCAGTGACCTACAGTAAAAAAAAAAAAGAATATAAAAAACGAAAGGTAAAAACATCTGACCCATACTTGCTGTGGGTTTGTCCTGGACGGGAGCATCACAGGTCATTGCAACGGCAGAACAAGCTTCCTATTCACCTTATGTAGCCACGCCCATTTGACCCGGTTGTGTGGTCGTGACGACTTCCGGCAAGAAAAAGAAAAATGCCGGCTGCTCCAATATCATCTAACTCTGAATTAACTAATAATTTAGCCAATTGTATGTAACACACCTAATAAAAGCAAACGGCAATGTCTAAGAATGCAATGCCATGTAACTGGCTCGTTAAGTCTCGCATTCCAGGGAATTACGTTAACGTCTGCGGCTCTTATAGACGTAAGTGGCTCGAGCGCAACTCGGAGGAGAGAAAACTATCTGAAGCTTTCTTTGTTGGAGTCCAGGTATGTTTTACAAGAAAGTGCTCGTCATTGTGGACGATAACGTTATCTGACCTGGCTAACAGTGGATACTCCGCTTGCTTGCTGTGTACCGAGCTCAAAGTAGTAGGCTACGTTCCTTGTTTTACCCCCTGCGCTGTCCGCTCCAAAAACAACTCTCTTCTTCTGCCGTGACGGCCGGAAGTGTTAACACGACCCGGAAGAATTTGGCCCACGCCCGCGTCTGAACATAAGGTGAATAGGATGTGACTTCCAGCGCACCAACAGTTACAGTACATTGAAGGCATCCTGAGTGGCTGTAGCACAGGAAGTCAACAGGGCAATAGGTCAGAGGTCAGGGGTCAGGGCCAATGTGCTGCAACAGCAGAAGGACTCTTGAAGGATGTTGTATGACAGAGCTGAAAGGGTTTAAAGCATTAATTTACTCAAATAACAGCCTATAGACGGGGTTCACGGAATTGTGTTGCCAGGGAACAGTTTGTCCGCTATTGTATTAGCATCACACTGCAATACTGTTGCACTTCCTGTTGAACAGGAAATGAGCTGAAAACAAGTTAAAACGCACTGCTTCTATTCACCTTCATGTAGAAGAGACAGTCTGACTTGAGAGACTAACAGGAAGTGTAAACACAATCGGAAGTTCTGATTGTGTTTACACTTCCTGTGACTCATAAACCTAGTCTGACTGACTCATAATGTGAGTCAAACTAGGTTTGACCAGGTGAGTCCGACTAGTTTGAGCAGGTAAAACAGCCGGCGTTTTGAACAACAGGAAGTTGTGACACTATGGGTCAAGTGGGCGGGGCTACGTAAGGTGAATACCGACAGCTTCATAATAGTGATATGCTACATTGGTGTCACCCTTTTCTACACCAGCAGGGCCCAGTTGCACAAAGCACCTTAGGTTAAGATTTCCCTTAGAGTCCGAGTTAAGGTGTCCATAAGATAGAATCGGCTGCACAACACACCCTTAAATCTTCTCCATAAGGTTAAACATTTGAAGGAAAACATAAGCACAAGATTTAAGGGTGTTTTGTCCAGCCGATTCTATTTTGTCGACACGTTAACTCTGACTCTAAGGGAAATCTTAACCTAAGGTGCTTTGTGCAACTGGGCCCTGATCTACGCAAAAATGACAACTCAATGACACAACCTCCAACAGATTCACCAAAAAAAAACACTTAGCGATGGACAAATAATTATGTAACACTGCAGTTAATTTCTCCATCAGGGCAACATCCAGAAGTGCTGATGCGGTGATGTCTTTGTGATGCAGGGGAGAAGTTAAGCTCTGCTCTACAGGAAGAAGGACAAATGCTAATTCTGGCAGGATTTCACTCTATTCTCAATGAATGATGAATGGCTCAGGAGCTGCTATCGGCGGAGAACGTAGGCACACCATTTTCATATAGAGCAAAACTCTCGCTGTACTTAACGATCGGTAATTAATCAACGTCCAAACCTATCAATGATCAAAAGAGCCGGAGCCCCTCCCACAGACGTGTTGTCACTCGCTGGGCACGCGCGTCGTGTGACAACGATCATATTTGATGAATATGCTTTGTGAGAATTCAATCGGCGAGGGTCAGCGGGAAAGGTCAGGACATGTAAAGTCAGTCGGATAGGAATTTAAAATAAGAGTAGTACAGGAGACAGTTACCTGAAGGTGATCAGTTACCTGAAGGTGATCTAGCATCAGCTTCTTCAAGTTAAAGCTGAAGATCATAGGCAGCTTCGCACGTTGGCGGCTCTAAAGTTTGAAAATCGTTTGATCTTCCAATACCAATAGAGAGGTAAAGTGACCGCCTACTTCCTGCTTCAGCACTGTACTAGAGATTTTCACCCGCCATTTATTTTCCCATAGACATTTCGTAAAATGCTTATAAAAAGAGTTTTACTTGGTCAAACCAAACGGTTCAGCTACATTTAGAATCGGGAGAGACCATAGAATATTTCACTCCGACCAAAACTTTAAAAAACTACATCGAAAGAATATTTTCTTTAAATCCGCCATTCTTTTACGTACTTTTACGTTTGGTTTGAACAAGTAAAACTATTTTTATAAGCATTTAACGAAATGTCTATGGGAAAATAAATGGCGGATGAAAATCTCTGGTACAGTGCTGAAGCAGGAAGTAGGCGGTCACTTTGCGTCAGTTAAGTGCACATGGCAACAAGCACATGTTTACCAACCTGGCCAGTCTGTGATGTGACGGACGGTACCGATGGGATGAGGATGATTTTCAGTTTAGATTCCTTATTTCCTGTAGGTGGAGAACGTACCTGACCGGGGGTGTTGTTAGTGCTATTTATTTAGGTACCGGAGCACACCTATGACACGTGTACGGTTAATTCATGGCGCGTTTCAAAGGTTATGTAACCACGGTAGCAAGGTTACAGACACTGGTCAACTAAATTATAACTGACCACACAATCACATGGTGTGCTGAATTTATGAATAGATTCATGTTGAAATGATATGAATATGAAAACAATTGGTGACAAGCGCACCTCAACAAAGAGGCTATGAAAACATTGTAGACGGCACACCCTGACATGAACAATATTCCTGTCTGTGCTTGAAGAATCGTTCTTTAATCATATAATAATGATTTTCTGTAGGTTAAGTAGAAGTCGGCTTGCAGTCACGTAATGGAGCAGCCACAGCTAAGAAAAACTCCCAACAATCGATCAATATCATCATCGGCCATATTTCACCTGTCATTCTGATTGACATTAAAATTTGGATTAAAATGGATTAAAATGACTGGGTGGTATCTGACTGTCCATGTAGATAGAGCTGTTTCATTACATTCTGTTCATGTGGGTGTAAGAAGCGTGATTTGAATAAGGACCCTTGGGGGGATCAACAAGTTTTATGTAGGTTCAGAGAAATGCCAACATATTTCCACAGTGACTCAAACGCAGAATAATTGCATCAGATCAGTTGAAATGAGGTACATTGCTGCCGCGTGTACTTTGACATTTCGTGAAGCTGCCATGTTTGTCATCCGCTCCCCAAGGCTTTAGCACATCTGTATGCAAACTTCATCCAACTGTATTTAATCTCAGATTTTTCTTTCTGTTTTAAGGATGTTTTCTTTGGTGTATTTGATTTCACGATGGAGAATGAGGGGAAATGTTTTATAATTAATCTTTTGTTTTTACTTGCTAAATATCACATCCACAAGTATAAATTCAATGGTTCTAAACCATTCTTCCCCGTGTTTAAAAATGATCTCACTGAATAAATGGACTCCATCAAACACTCAAAGAATACCAAAGCAATCCGGACTGTGCTGCTATTTACAACTTTTGTGACCTCATGAAGTAGCCTACCTTGTTGTTTCTTATTAGTATTATTTGCTTGTACCCCTGAGCCTTGTACTGTAGATGTTGTCTGTGTGTGTCCTGTGTTTTATCTGTTTTTTGTATGATATGGTGTTGAATAAAATTTATATAAAAAAAAAAAAAAAACTGTATGCAAACTTCCTGTGTCACAGCGTGGTCCCTCCCCCTGCAGCTCAGGGCACATGCACTTCCTGTGTCACAGCGTGGTCCCTCCCCCTGCAGCTCAGGGCGCGCACTTCCTGTGTCACAGCGTGGCCCCTCCCCCTGCAGCTCAGGGCGCGCACTTCCTGTGTCACAGCGTGGCCCCTCCCCCTGCAGCTCAGGGCGCGCACTTCCTGTGTCACAGCGTGGCCCCTCCCCCTGCAGCTCAGGCCACGCACTTCCTGTGTCACAGCGTGTTCCCTCCCCCTGCAGCTCAGGGCACGCAGTTCCTCCTCCCTGCATCATTCTGTTCCACCTGACATACGCAAATGCATATATGTTAATGAACTCTCCGGTTATAGCAGCCGGTTACCATGGCAAACACATGTCAGATGTGTTCGTTCGTGCAGTTCCCCTAAACGAGAGAGTCACCCACACGGAAATTACCGTGAAGTATTTCTCCTGACAGATCAAAGACAGATCGTGCTAAACAAATAGTACATTAGACAGGCACTTTACCTGGGAGTAGCAGATATAATATACACAAATGATCCCTGCCACAGCGTCTGTACGGAGATCCACAGTCACTCCAACTCGAATTGACGTCGAGATGGAGGCATTTTGAAGCTGTGTGCGTGCGCGCGGTGTGTGTGATTGTGTGTATGAGTGTCTGTGCGGGGTTGTGTGAATCCCTGTTTGGTGTGTTTTGTGTGTGTTTGAATATACCTTTTAGATTGATTTTTTGTTTTACTCACAGCGTTCCCCCCACAGAGGCATAAATGTGCCTCTCAGTCCATCTATCAGGCAGCTGATTAGACCAAGTGTCAGTGCCTAAACAGATTACCCGGGCAAAGACGCGGGCTGCAGAGCAATAACACACTCTCCCTGCCTCAATCTGTTGCTGTTAACTTCGTTTCAACTCCTCTCTCTCACTTCAGATATCTGCAACGGCATCACAATTCAGCTCAAACGCAACAGCTTTCACTGGACTAAAATGTCCTCCCACTCAACTCCCACTGTTTCCCAGTGGGACGCATTCAGAATAAAACCATTTTAATCTTCTTTTTTTTTATTCTTTTGCTACAATTTAATGTCTTTCTTCTGCCTTAAACGGCTGCTAAAAAATTAATTTCGAGTTTTGCAAAGAGAGAGAGAACGTGGAAAAACAGGAGGAAAACAAACAAGAAACAAAAAACAAAAGGGTGAACACGTCCCGACATTGGTTTTCAAAGCCTCCCCACTGAGAGCTTCTCTAATTGGCTTCCTTCTCCACAAGACCAATCAAGATGGTCGATGCTCAGAACAACATGGGGTGGGGGGGGTGGGTCGCGGGGGACGCACCCTCCCTTCATTTGTGGATCTGCATCCGTGCTCTCTCCCTTCCTCTGACTCCCTCTCTCACCCCCCCTCTCTCTCCCCCTGGATCTCTCAGTGTGCTACCTGTGCATGTACAGCCTTCACTCAGCTGCTGCCATGGCGGGAGGTATGTCCACCTGTTCTTTCTCTCTCTCTCCCCCCTCTCTCTCTCTCTCTCACCTCTGTCTTCTCCTCTCGCTTTTCATCCCTCCTTTTTTGTGACTCTCTCCTCCGTGTTGCTCCGTGCTGAGATAGCTAAAGATAGTTGTAGCTGAGATAATGTGCTCAGGGTGTCAGCTGTTAGGCTAGACACTTCACTGTTTGGCCTCTGTGTGTGTGTGTGTGTGTGTGTGTGTGTGTGTGTGTGTGTGTGTGTGTGTGTGTGTGTGTGTGTGTGTGTATGTGTATGTGTGTCCGGTTATAATCAGATGCAGAGTAGTTTGAAGCAGATGTAGAAACACACTTATATAAGCAATAGCAACAGCAGCACACACTCGTTAGCACACCCTTCCTAATTGACTTTAACTGCTGAGAACACGCCCATTACTAATTTAATTTCGAATCGCTTCCTAGTATTTACAGTCCATCAATAACCAAAACTATGATCACAGGAGAATGGGTGTTTTTCCACATCCCAGTCTTGTTGACTCTAATTTGTATATTTTCCAACCAAGACAGGATGTTCTGCAGACAATGCTGGTTGGTCCTGTATGTGGAGGGTTTGCTGGTCCTGTATGTGGAGGGTTAGCTGGTCCTGTATGTGGAGGGTTAGCTGGTCCTGTATGTGGAGGGTCAGCTGGTCTTGTATGTGGAGGGTTAGCTGGTCCTGTATGTGGAGGGTTAGCTGGTCTTGTATGTGGAGGGTTAGCTGGTCCTGTATGTGGAGGGTTAGCTGGTCTTGTATGTGGAGGGTTAGCTGGTCTTGTATGTGGAGGGTTAGCTGGTCTTGTATGTGGAGGGTCAGCTGGTCTTGTATGTGGAGGGTTAGCTGGTCCTGTATGTGGAGGGTTAGCTGGTCCTGTATGTGGAGGGTCAGCTGGTCTTGTATGTGGAGGGTTAGCTGGTCTTGTATGTGGAGGGTCAGCTGGTCTTGTATGTGGAGGGTTAGCTGGTCCTGTATGTGGAGGGTTAGCTGGTCCTGTATGTGGAGGGTTAGCTGGTCTTGTATGTGGAGGGTTAGCTGGTCCTGTATGTGGAGGGTTTGCTGGTCTTGTATGTGGAGGGTTAGCTGGTCCTGTATGTGGAGGGTTAGCTGGTCCTGTATGTGGAGGGTTAGCTGGTCCTGTATGTGGAGGGTTAGCTGGTCCTGTATGTGGAGGGTTAGCTGGTCCTGTATGTGGAGGGTTAGCTGGTCCTGTATGTGGAGGGTCAGCTGGTCCTGTATGTGGAGGGTTAGCTGGTCCTGTATGTGGAGGGTTAGCTGGTCCTGTATGTGGAGGGTTAGCTGGTCCTGTATGTGGAGGGTTAGCTGGTCCTGTATGTGGAGGGTCAGCTGGTCCTGTATGTGGAGGGTTAGCTGGTCTTGTATGTGGAGGGTTAGCTGGTCCTGTATGTGGAGGGTCAGCTGGTCCTGTATGTGGAGGGTTAGCTGGTCCTGTATGTGGAGGGTTAGCTGGTCCTGTATGTGGAGGGTTAGCTGGTCCTGTATGTGGAGGGTTAGCTGGTCTTGTATGTGGAGGGTTAGCTGGTCCTGTATGTGGAGGGTTAGCTGGTCTTGTATGTGGAGGGTCAGCTGGTCCTGTATGTGGAGGGTTAGCTGGTCTTGTATGTGGAGGGTTTGCTGGTCCTGTATGTGGAGGGTTAGCTGGTCTTGTATGTGGAGGGTCAGCTGGTCCTGTATGTGGAGGGTTAGCTGGTCTTGTATGTGGAGGGTCAGCTGGTCCTGTATGTGGAGGGTTAGCTGGTCTTGTATGTGGAGGGTCAGCTGGTCCTGTATGTGGAGGGTTAGCTGGTCTTGTATGTGGAGGGTTAGCTGGTCCTGTATGTGGAGGGTTAGCTGGTCTTGTATGTGGAGGGTTAGCTGGTCCTGTATGTGGAGGGTTAGCTGGTCTTGTATGTGGAGGGTCAGCTGGTCCTGTATGTGGAGGGTTAGCTGGTCTTGTATGTGGAGGGTTTAGCTGGTCCTGTATGTGGAGGGTTTAGCTGGTCCTGTATGTGGAGGGTTAGCTGGTCCTGTATGTGGAGGGTTTAGCTGGTCCTGTATGTGGAGGGTTTGCTGGTCTTGTATGTGGAGGGTTAGCTGGTCCTGTATGTGGAGGGTTAGCTGGTCCTGTATGTGGAGGGTTAGCTGGTCTTGTATGTGGAGGGTTAGCTGGTCCTGTATGTGGAGGGTTAGCTGGTCCTGTATGTGGAGGGTTTGCTGGTCCTGTATGTGGAGGGTTTGCTGGTCCTGTATGTGGAGGGTTTGCTGGTCCTGTATGTGGAGGGTTAGCTGGTCTTGTATGTGGAGGGTTAGCTGGTCCTGTATGTGGAGGGTTAGCTGGTCCTGTATGTGGAGGGTTAGCTGGTCCTGTATGTGGAGGGTTAGCTGGTCTTGTATGTGGAGGGTTAGCTGGTCCTGTATGTGGAGGGTTAGCTGGTCTTGTATGTGGAGGGTTAGCTGGTCCTGTATGTGGAGGGTTTGCTGGTCCTGTATGTGGAGGGTTAGCTGGTCCTGTATGTGGAGGGTTAGCTGGTCTTGTATGTGGAGGGTTAGCTGGTCCTGTATGTGGAGGGTTAGCTGGTCCTGTATGTGGAGGGTTAGCTGGTCCTGTATGTGGAGGGTTAGCTGGTCTTGTATGTGGAGGGTTAGCTGGTCCTGTATGTGGAGGGTCAGCTGGTCTTGTATGTGGAGGGTTTGCTGGTCCTGTATGTGGAGGGTTAGCTGGTCTTGTATGTGGAGGGTTAGCTGGTCTTGTATGTGGAGGGTTAGCTGGTCTTGTATGTGGAGGGTTTGCTGGTCCTGTATGTGGAGGGTTAGCTGGTCCTGTATGTGGAGGGTTAGCTGGTCTTGTATGTGGAGGGTTTGCTGGTCCTGTATGTGGAGGGTTAGCTGGTCCTGTATGTGGAGGGTTTGCTGGTCTTGTATGTGGAGGGTTAGCTGGTCCTGTATGTGGAGGGTTAGCTGGTCCTGTATGTGGAGGGTTTGCTGGTCTTGTATGTGGAGGGTTAGCTGGTCCTGTATGTGGAGGGTTAGCTGGTCCTGTATGTGGAGGGTTTGCTGGTCCTGTATGTGGAGGGTTAGCTGGTCCTGTATGTGGAGGGTTAGCTGGTCCTGTATGTGGAGGGTTAGCTGGTCTTGTATGTGGAGGGTTAGCTGGTCCTGTATGTGGAGGGTCAGCTGGTCTTGTATGTGGAGGGTTAGCTGGTCTTGTATGTGGAGGGTTAGCTGGTCCTGTATGTGGAGGGTCAGCTGGTCTTGTATGTGGAGGGTTAGCTGGTCCTGTATGTGGAGGGTTTGCTGGTCCTGTATGTGGAGGGTCAGCTGGTCCTGTATGTGGAGGGTTAGCTGGTCCTGTATGTGGACTGTGGAGGGTTAGGCCATGTGACAATGAGGTTACAGCAGACTGACAAAAAGATGAAGAAACTGTATGCAGTCCATTTACCATTTACCACTCATATTCACCCCTATGAGCAAAATACATGGGTCCGGGCAGTCCACCTGTCCGGGCAGTCCACCTGTCCGGGCAGTCCACCTGTCCGGGCAGTCCACCTGACCTGTATGTCTTTGGACTGTGGGCGGAAACCCCATAGCCCCAGAAAAAATCCCATCACCCCTGTTCTGGCGCCAACGGTGTGTGTGTGTGTGTGTGTGTGTGTGTGAGAGAGAGTGCGTGTGTGTGTGTGTGCACACACTGCATGCACGTTAATGCGTGTGAGAGAGAGGAAATGTGAGAAAGCTCAGAGAAACAAAGGGACAAAGAGACACAGAGTCCACACACACACACACACACACACACACACACACACACACACACACACACACACACAGAGACACAGAGTCCGGCTGCAATAATTAATTGCTGCTCTGAGACGTCACGCTGGCTTTCTCCAATTAAGCCCACCTATGTGTCTGGAGGATGCCACTCGAGCTGCTATATGATCCTGTGTGTAGCCAATACGATTAACGCCAGCCAGGCCCAGGGCCAGTGCCAGGGCCCGGCTCAGTCACATCTGCTCCTCTGATCCTGATTTATAGCTCAGAAATCCAGGCTTTCCATACTAAGCCCGTAAAAACACACTGGGGAGAGTTTCAGGGTTTATTTCCCTCAGTAGAATAGACTCAGCTCAGGTTTCTGCTCGATCAACATGTGTCCCAAGTCATCATACTTCACTGAACCTATATGACATGAAATGACTTTTTTTCAAAACCGGCGTCAATGAGAAACTAACAGAATGCAGCCACTGAGCAACATAAGCGAAAATTAAAACAATTGCTTCCAAAATTAATTATTGCATGAAAATAAAAAAATCACTTGGCATCTTTTCAGTTGGAGTCTTTTTGAACACTGCCATACTGATGACGAGGTGGACTATCCAACATTATATCTTTCAATTAATCCCATCCAATTATGATTCATTAGTCAAATTCTAATGCTACAAATCTAGCGTGGTTTTTCACATTATGTAGTTTGCAAGAAAAGTGAATTTGCTGGCGACCCTGTCTGCATAGCATCATCATCAGCATAGAGCCAGCTAACAGTCTGCATAGCATCATCATCAGCATAGAGCCAGCTAACAGTCATTTGAGAAGCAGATCCCTACATTCATTACGCTCCCCAAGCATAATGGCAATATGGAATGTTTCAGACCTTTCCCCAACTTATTCAATTCCTCATGTAAATACATCCGGGGAGGGAGGGAGAGAGAGAGGGAAGGAGGGAGGAGGGAAGGAGGGAGGGAGGGAGAGACTGAGAGGGAGGGATAGAGGAGGGAGGGAGGGAAGGAGGGAAGGAGAGAGGGAGGGAGGGAGCGCAAGCAAGCCTAGCTTAAGTGGCAGCCTGAGAACATAATCCCAACTGCAACATGGCACAGAGCGGGGAGGAGGACAGGAAGGAGAGAGCAGGTTGAGGGGAGACTGAGAGAGCGAGACCAGGAGAGAGAGAGATAGAGAGAGAGAGAAAGAGAAAAGAGAGAAAGAGCAGGTTGAGGGGAGACTGAGGGAGAGAGAGAGAGAGAGAGAGAGAGAGGAGGACAGGAAGGAGAGAGCAGGTTGAGGGGAGACTGAGGGAGCGAGACCAGGGGGGAGAGAGAGAGAGAGAGAGAGAGAGAGAGAGAGAGAGAGAGAGAGAGAGCGAGAGAGAGAGAGAGAGAGAGAGAGAGAGAGAGAGGTTGAGGGGAGACTGAGGGAGAGAGAGAGAGAGAGAGAGAGAGAGGAGGACAGGAAGGAGAGAGCAGGTTGAGGGGAGACTGAGGGAGCGAGACCAGGAGAGAGAGAGAGAGAGAGAGAGAGAGAAAAGAGAGAAAGAGCAGGTTGAGGGGAGACTGAGGGAGCGAGACCAGGAGAGAGAGAGAGAGAAAAGAGAGAAAGAGCAGGTTGAGGGGAGACAGAGAGAGAGAGAGAGAGAGAGAGAGAGAGAGGGACAGGAAGGAGAGAGCAGGTTGAGGGGAGACTGAGGGAGCGAGACCAGGGGAGAGAGGGATAGAGAGAGAAAAGAGAGAGAGAGAGCAGGTTGAGGGGAGATGGAGGGAGAGAGAGAGAGAGAGAGAGGAAGGAGAGAGCAGGTTGAGGGGAGATTGAGGGAGATAGAGAGAGAGAGAGAGAGAGAGAGCAGGTTGAGGGGAGACTGAGGGAGAGAGAGAGAGAGAGAGAGAGATAGAAAAGAGAGAGAGAGAGAGCAGGTTGAGGGGAGACTGAGGGAGAGAGAGAGAGAGAGAGAAAAGAGAGAGAGAGCAGGTTGAGGGGAGACTGAGGGAGCGAGAGCAGAGGTGAGGAGACCAGGAGAGAGAGAGAGAGATGTAGCAATTGGCTTAAGTAGCATCCTCCCATCAGCTACACAGCAACCTCATACAATATAGTGAAATATATTGAACAATATGCATAGTTGCAAAATGCAGAATATATATCACAATGTTGTCTACAGACTTGAGTTGATGGTGGCAACATCATAGTAATTATACTGTATGAGGTCATAGACTTAAGAGTGTACAGTACGCCAAAACAACAACAACATGCTCAATAATACAATCAATGCAGCTTGGCTTCATCGAAGTGCTGACAAAACACAGGAGAGCCCATGATGAAGGTGAGGTCTGCTGCATGCTAAAAGCCTATTAGCTTATTAGCAACAAATAAATACAGATCAACACAATAAATCATAAACTACGGGCGAAATAATAAACAAGACACAGCAGCCAGCCTACTGTATGAGTTTACAGTGTGTGGGAAACCTCATCAAATCACCAATCAATCCTAACCACGCACGTTCAATAAAGAAATACAAAACAACAACAAAAACAACAACAAACAAACAGTGGTAATAGACAGACTGTTGTCATTTTTTAACCTATAAAATAAGTGTGTGTGTGTGTGTGTGTGTGTGTGTGTGTGTGTGTGTGTGTGTGTGTGTGTGTGTGTGTGTGTGTGTGTAGCTTTGTGCTATATGGCCATGTAGTGTTTTTCTCTCAGGCTATTCAGAATCAATGGATAGTGTAATTATGAAGGGCTTGCACCAGGATACAGCACGCGATGAGACTCCACTGGACTGGACTGTTTACACAGAACATGTGATGCAACGATATACACAAACTGAACATGTGTTGTGTGACCTGTCTTGGGATGAACAGACAGCCAAGTCACCAGTGAAACAAATATGACTAAATACAGACAGACAGACAGACAGACAGACAGACAGACAGAGTAGATAGATGATAGATAGATAGATAGATAGATAGATAGATAGATAAGATTCATTCATTCATTAAAACCAAAGACCTCAGAGTGGATTATGTACAGGATATTTTCAAAGACTGACAGTGATCTCCTCACTCTTCTTGTCCTATGAATAAACTCAAGAGAAAATATCCACACATGAACTCCTTCATTAGAATACCGATCGCAGTGCCCTACCCCCCCCCCATATCTCCACACTCCCACTGAACCCCCCCAGGACAGGTGCATCTCATACGCTGAAGACCTCTGATACACAGCAATTTAACGTGGTTCACTTTAACTGAAGATACTAGAGAAATCTAGTAAAAATACTAGAAAAACTCTTATCGGCCGACTCATCAGAAAGTCACTTGACTATGTAGGTCAATTAGCTACAGAACATAGGGGAGGAAGTGAATGCTAAACAGCTGGGAATGAACTTCTCAGATCATGCACTGGTGGTGTAAATCTCCAGTCAGGAAAACAAGTGGAGCATGTGAAGATGGAGGGTGGTTGAGTGTAGGAATACATTACTTTGAGTTCCCACTTGTAAATGAAATTGGTTTCCTCACCGGTTCCTATAAGCGCATTTGCGCTGAGTACATTTCAACCTTCACTTCCTGCCCCAAGTTAAGACGCAGGAGCACCAGTGCTTTGCATGTAAATCTCTTCAAGTTTAAGCACACAGCCTACGCTTGCTCTCTCTCTCTCTCTCTCTCTCTCTTCTCTAACACACACACACACACACACGTGTGTGTACACACACACACACACACACAAAGCCGCAGAGCAAATCCAACTCCGTCTCTAACTCCCAAACTCTATAACTTGTAAATGTGAAATATACTGTAGGGCAATTCCAAAATGAGTCACTGGCAGACACAAATTAATGCACACACACAATACAGACCCAAGAAATCACACACACACACACACACACACACACACACACACACACACACACACACACACACACACACACACACACACACACACATACACTCATTCACTCATTCACTCACACAACACTGATTCTCTCTTTCATACGCATGCACACACACACACACACACACACACACACACACACACACATACACACACACACACACACACACACACACACGAATCACAATCCACAAATGAAGTAGATAGTGGAGGTAGACATGACAGTACTTGCTCCTCTCTCTAAAGCCTCTTAAGAGACAGACAGGTGCAGAGAGATGGGGTTTAACAAGCCTTCATCAGCACCACAGACAGTATATACTGTACATGGCAGGCTATACTTGACACCATAGGACTATCATGTAATCATCATCCTATTCTAAGATAATAACACTGAACAGTTATTGGAGAGAATGATGACCAAGCTGTAGAGTATTACCTTAATACATATGCTGACTGATGAATCAATAACTCAGTAAATCTAAACACGTGTACGCAGGATTCGATCACCAAGCCGCAGATATGAGACGAAGGGAATTTTTACAGCTTGTTAATTTACAGCGGTTATTTTGAATCCCCGTGCGCGCGGAGCCCTACCTACGCTACGCAGATCTGTCTGTTTGTTTGGGGCGAATGAATAAACAACAAGTGCAGTTGCGTGACTGAGACGTTGTTGACTTGAGAGGGAGATGTTTCTCAGTATGAAGGCCTGGAGCAGCAGAGAGACCACCGTCTGACCATGATCCACCCAACCTGCAGGACGCATCGTGGGCTCAACCGAAATTAGACATATCTTTTTTTAAACAGGAAAGTGTTTTCTGGACACGCAGAACTTGTCAACAGAATCTCCTAGTATTAATCCCACATTTTATTCCATAAATAATAGGATAAACCTTCAACACCAATTGACCGAGAGAGTTTGACGTTCCATGTTTGTGAAGTGAAAGTTCCTTTCCTGACTCCCACGGCAATCTGTGAGCGATCGAGGAGATGATTGGTCCCGCTGTGGCTTTTGTTGATGAAGTGCGGTCACAACTTGAAGTTCAAATGTGAAACAGAACCGACCCAAATGTGTAAACGCAACCGCTCGGCCGCTGATTTGCAACCAAACAAATAAACTGTGGGTTTGAAAACGCCCCAAGTCACAAAAAGACTCAAGTCTGAGGCCAGTTTACAGACCATAAAAACCTGGATTTCATTTGTGTTTCTGGGCCACACACGTACTTCACCGGAACAAAGCACCTTCTCCATTGACTATACCACCCCTTTCCTTAACCCAATGATACCTGATGCAGCATTTGCGTGTATGTCCCTCATTTGTGTGTGTATCCCTTTAAGACCGCGAACCGCGTGACGCGGTTGGCGGTCTTAAAGGGATACACACACAAATGCTGCATCAGGTATCAATGGGTTAAGCCTAGCATTACATTTAAACTGATGCTATGGCTTCATGATGCATTGAACCTTCATTGTAAAGCTAAGCCCAACATAGCATAGCCCCTTTACAAAGCCAGGATGAGGCAAAAGCCCTCACTTTCTTCTACTCAAAACTTGTGAGTGTAACACTCCAAGTCAGAGCAGCTCCGTGGTGCTGAACCACCACAGCTTCTCCACAAGCACTGCATGCTGGGAGCAGCTTCTCCACAAGCACTGCATGCTGGGAGCAGCTTCTCCACAAGCACTGCATGCTGGGAACAACTTCTCCACAAGCACTGCATGCTGGGAGCAGTGGGAAGGAGATGCCCCCTTTTCAATCCATACAACAACACAGAGGCAGCACTCCATGGGGTGGGTGTGTGTGTGTGTGTGTGTGTGTGTGTGTGTGTGTGTGTGTGTGTGCGCGCGTCTGTGTGTGTGGGTGGGTCAACATCAGCGATTTAAATGGATATTCTCCACAGGCACAAAGGTGGAGTATTGTGAATCACATATCAGGACACCTGGACCACACACACGCATGCTCGCCCACACACAGTTATATACATACACAAACAAGGACCACAAGACTACTCACACACACACACACACACACACACACACACACACACACACACACACACACACACACACACACACACACACACGGCTGGACAGTGGTAAGTCCACCTTGCTCTCAGTCAATGTGAAGCTGAATAATGGATGAAGTACAAGCTGTGAAGACCAGAGCAGAGCAGAGCCTCACACCTCTGGTCCTGATGGAGACAGACTCCTGCTACCCAGTCATCTCTCTCTCTCTCTCTCTCTCTCTCTCTCTTTCATCCCCCTCTCTTTCTGTCTTTTTCTCTGCGTTGGTCACTCCCTCTCGCTGCCTCTCTCCTTCTCTTCTCTGTCTCGACGGCAGCGAGCGAGTGAGTGAGCGGGATCATTTTCATATTCGTCCTTTAGTTCAAAAGAACATGATTCAGATTCAGACCTTTTGGAAAAGCAAGTTGCCCTTTTCCTGTTTTCCCACACAGCCTCAAGTGATCTGACCCCCTGACTGTTTACTGTCCTGTTTGACCTTAACAACCACTCACACCGTATCTGTCTCAACCACACACACGCACACGCACACGCACACACACACACACACACACACACACACACACACACACACACACACACACACACACACACACACACACACACACACACACACACACACACACACACACACACACACACACACACACACACACACACACACACACACACACACACACACCCCCCTAAGGTGGAGAACATGGTAATGCCAGCTCCAGTTCTCATAATGCTCTACATGTGTTATTTCAAGCTGCCCTGGAATGCTCTCTCTCTCATTCTCTCTCACAAGCATGCATGTACATAAAGTACTAGTGCCGGTAGTAGTACTACGACTAGTACTACTACTAGTACTAGTACTGCACTGCTGTACCTTCAAATTAGGGATGCACAATATATCGGCAATCATATCGGTATCGGCCGATGTTGGTCATTTTTTAACATATCGGTCATATCGGTATCGGTCAGATGTTGCAATGTTAATATCGGTTATCATTATCAGCCAAATTCTTCACATTGATATTTAATAATGCAGTAAATCTATGATTTATGGGCTTTTCCAAAGGCTTTCCAAATAAAGAAATGCATTTTTCAAATTCAGTGTTAACACTTTCAGTGCCACGGCCCTTGGGCAAAAGGTTGCTTGCTGTGCCACATAGGCCGCAATGCATTTTAAAACAGTCATATAATTTTTTTAATAATTACTATGTAAACACTGAACACGCACAAATAACGATGAGACTCTCTTCTATCACCTGCAAAAAAAAGTTTATTGATCCCATTTTCCGTTCTTTAGTTATGAGCCGGAGAAGATAGCCTGATTGAACGAAAAACATACCTTTTTTTCTACGAGCTGAGATAACGAGCCTTTTGTGAAATTAAACATTTCAAGCACATCTCTGACTCTGAAGCTAATTTTCTGATGTCTGGGTCTGTCTGGGTGAAGTGTATGCTGCTCTGCTGCTCTCCGTGCTCCCCCCCCCCCCCCCCTCAACTGCACACGCCTCCTGGGTGTGTCTTATGTGTCTGGTGGCTCTCAGTCTCTGCTGAGTTTGCTGCGCACACACAGTGAATGGTGCGCGATATTCAGCTTTTTGGTTCCGCGTGTGTTTGTCACGGGCTGGCATGCTTCCAGTTCGGAATAATAATGCTGATTATGTGAATTTGCTGTTGCAGCGTACATGAAGGTGCTCAGTTGTGACAGCGGATGCTGCTGCTCTGGGCACAGCTGGCGTTGTGCTCGTTGTGCTTCTGCACGTCGATGCATACGGACGGATGCGATGCGATTTCCTCCTTTTTCCCAGTGACTATTTCTGTGTGTTTGGCTCCTTTTTCTCTGATCAGGAGAGTGCTGTCGCCACCTAATGGGTTTGTAAAATAGGTTATCGACCTCCAATAGCTACAATATTGTTAGAGGCGACGTAAGAAGCTTAGATCGACACCCCCCCGTCAAAAAAACAATTTGGAGTTATGACGCCATTTGGCGTCGCTGGCACTGTACGGTAAATTTCTAATGACGCCATATGGCGTCGCTGGCACTGAACGTGTTAACATGTGTTTTTCAGTATGTACAAAATGTGATGATCATAAAAATGTGGTTTTATACAGATCATATCGACATCTGTAAATATCGGTTATCGGCCATAACAGCAATGTTAATATCGGTTATCGGCATCGGCCAAAATTTTCATATCGGTGCATCCCTACTTCAAATCCATGTGTATGAATGAACAGCTGCAGTGGGTAAACAAAAGGTGATATTTTGCATTGTTTGCGGCTCAGTGTCAGTCACCTGTGGGAGGGCGGGGTTAGCCGACCGCCATAGAGACACTGCATGAAATAGGCCACGCCCATCACGGGGGAAAGCGCTCCGTTCACTTCCATACACCAGCGTCATTGGCCTTGAATTAAACATAGCTAAAAGCTGTTGTGTGGTGGGTCGCCAAGTTTTTTGTACTCCCGAGCAAAACAACTGCGGTCAACTTAGTCGGAAAAAACACCAAATATGTGTGGTCTAGACTGGAGTCGAATTGTGCTTTTATTTTGAAAAACCTGTCCCGGAAATGCCTGTTTTTCCCCATCGCGTTGAGAGCATCAACATGCTAGTACCAAGCGAAACTTCTGCTACGATCGGTCAATAAGGTAGGACTTTTGTGACATAATTCAACAACAATCATTCAATACACTATGTTTGTTGTAATGTCGATCTAGTGTGGTAAAGTCAATGTGAGAAAGGATCGCTGAATTGTGACCCTCAGCTTTTTAGCCCGCTCCGAACACCGGTGAAGCAGCCGTACCGTTACAGCACGAATAGACGCGCATCAAAAACCAAGTGGCGGCTGGCTTGACCAGTGGTTTCGCAAACGACGGCTCAGTTGACCGCAGTGCAAAACAAGGAAGCCGGATCTAGCTGTCGAGGAAGTCAGTTGGAGTGTAGAAAAGAAAGAACAGCCAATAAATACAAAATGGTATTATTTTGTACCACTCTTTGACACTTTCTTTGTAAATTTGCCTCATGAAAGTTCTCGTTTTTTTTTTTTTTTTGCTTGTTTCTTTTGAAATGATTATTATAGTTATATTTTTGATGTATTCTTTGAACAGTTCATTGTGTTTATAGCTCAGTCTGGATGAGGCTGGTATTCACGTTAACCATGTGAGCAGCTGGATGTCATGACGACGCCGGACATGGTTTTCTTTGCTTTCCTCACGTTGCTACTGTAAAGCCTACGTCTAAGCACACTTGTAGTGCCTCCTCAGTGGCAACACATGCCACTGCCCTGAATAGTATAATCAATATATTAATATGATGAAAGAGCCACGGGGCCTCAGTCACCGCTCACACTGAGTGATTGATGCCGGATGCAATCCGGCTTCACGCTGTGAAAATGAAGCCACACTCCAGTGTGTTCTGTGCCCTGTTTTCAGTGACAGTTTGATTGAACGTCACGTTATCGCAGCTGATAAAACCAACTGAGGTACTTTTTTTCCCATGATCCTCCTCTCCATCTCCACACCTCTCTCTCATCCCTCTCCTCTTTCTCCCCCTCCTCTCTCATCATCCCTCTCTTTCTCCCCCTCCTCTCTCACGCTTAGACGAGATGGATCCGATTTCTCTTGAGGAAGTACAATGAGTGCCCTCTCGGATTTTTTTTTGGGTGCTAATTTCAAACATTAACACTGTTCCAGAGCTATATATTTGCCTTACAGCTTTCGAACTAATCATCGGCGTTCATTAGAAACGCTATTAAATAGTGAAGAAGAGAATTGTGCAAAAAGCTGGAAGAATGGAATGAAAAGAGGAGAGATGCTCTCGGCGTGGCCCCACACATAAGACTCTGACTAAGCACGCTGATTAAGAATAAGCTCCGTTCTTCTTCAGACCGCCGGGAGTCAGTTGGTTAGGGAGGAGAATTTAATGTCTCCTGGTTTAACGATGTCTCCATGAAAGAGACAGCGGGGCCACATGGCCACATCTCAACAGGCTGCTCTGATGATCCCTGCCACAGTCGTCATCGTTAACGTATCGTCGCCATTAACAGACAAATGTATATATGGACCCAAAACACAAATCATATCTGTAATATATAAAAATATATATATGTATTTTCTTAGGGCTGAACGGTGATACGCTATTATCTTCGGTGTTTTGTGTCGGCTAAATGTTCAGTTGTATAACTGTCAAAGCCCGAGATGTGACGATGTGTGCAGAGACGAAAACGAAGATGGCGTCAAAATAAAAACAACTAATTGGCGCTATATCAAAATGTTTACCCAGTGAGATCAGTGATGTGAATCAGATTGGGTAGAGGCAAATCGGAGAACAAGTCTGTCTGTATGAAGTGGGCGAGAGACCTCCGAGCCAAACAAACGAGGCACAAACGAGGAACGGCGCTGCCAGTTGTGCAGGGCAGCAAGGGACACACGATATGTCTAGTTATTATTATTAGTAGTATTAGTAATAATAATAATAATAATAATAATAATAATAATACTTATTATTATTATTATTAATAATAATAATAATGTATTATTATACAGTGCATAACATCATAATGTTTGATGGCAGAGCTGCTGGCTGTAACCATTAGGGCTGTGCCGATTCACTTATCTCCCGATTCGATACTATCACGATACTTTGGTGCCGATTCGATATATATTGCGATTCACGATTATTGCGATTCTACGATTATTGCGATTCGATATTACGATTTATTGCGATTTTTGTTTATTTTTTTCTTTTATTTTTTCAGTTTGTTTGCTTTTTTACACTAGATTAGAACATGGGAAAAGTTGAATCATACACTAGAGACTGTATATTATATATCATGAGTAGGGCTGGGCGATATAGTTAAAAACAGGGGCGGACTGGGATCATAATTCAGGCCGGGCATTAGATACCAAGCAGGCCAGGCCGATATGGGCCAACGCGCGTGAAATTTGGGCCGTTTGAAGCCAGATTTGGGTCCAATTTTACAATGAGATGCACCCACTTTAACCCTGAAGTGTAATTATTACTTCAGACTAACTAATAAAGTAATAAAACCACTAGTAAACCAGTAGGCGGCGCCTGGCCTGCTGTTC
>NC_139647.1:17787849-17800349 GCF_964638095.1 Poromitra crassiceps
TGTCTCAACACCTCCTTCCTGTGTGGGGGGCTGTCTCAACACCTCCTTCCTGTGTGGGGGGCTGTCTCAACACCTCCTTCCTGTGTGGGGGGCTGTCTCAACACCTCCTTCCTGTGTGGGGGGCTGTCTCAACACCTCCTTCCTGTGTGGGGGGCTGTCTCAACACCTCCTTCCTGTGTGGGGGGGCTGTCTCAACACCTCCTTCCTGTGTGGGGGGGCTGTCTCAACACCTCCTTCCTGTGTGGGGGGCTGTCTCAACACCTCCTTCCTGTGTGGGGGGCTGTCTCAACACCTCCTTCCTGCGTGGGGGGCTGTCTCAACACCTCCTTCCTGTGTGGGGGGCTGTCTCAACACCTCCTTCCTGTGTGGGGGGCTGTCTCAACACCTCCTTCCTGTGTGGGGGGCTGTCTCAACACCTCCTTCCTGTGTGGGGGGGCTGTCTCAACACCTCCTTCCTGTGTGGGGGGGCTGTCTCAACACCTCCTTCCTGTGTGGGGGGCTGTCTCAACACCTCCTTCCTGTGTGGGGGGCTGTCTCAACACCTCCTTCCTGTGTGGGGGGGCTGTCTCAACACCTCCTTCCTGTGTGGGGGGCTGTCTCAACACCTCCTTCCTGTGTGGGGG
Source organism: Poromitra crassiceps (assembly GCF_964638095.1). NCBI lineage: Eukaryota > Metazoa > Chordata > Actinopteri > Beryciformes > Melamphaidae > Poromitra > Poromitra crassiceps. Next base: position 17,788,473 of record NC_139647.1, read on the forward strand.
GCTGTCTGTCTCAACACCTCCTTCCTGTGTGGGGGGCTGTCTCAACACCTCCTTCCTGCGTGGGGGGGCTGTCTGTCTCAACACCTCCTTCCTGTGTGGGGGGGCTGTCTCAACACCTCCTTCCTGTGTGGGGGGGCTGTCTCAACACCTCCTTCCTGTGTGGGGGGGCTGTCTCAACACCTCCTTCCTGTGTGGGGGGCTGTCTCAACACCTCCTTCCTGTGTGGGGGGGCTGTCTCAACACCTCCTTCCTGTGTGGGGGGCTGTCTCAACACCTCCTTCCTGTGTGGGGGGGCTGTCTCAACACCTCCTTCCTGTGTGGGGGGGCTGTCTCAACACCTCCTTCCTGCGTGGGGGGGGCTGTCTCAACACCTCCTTCCTGCGTGGGGGGGCTGTCTCAACACCTCCTTCCTGCGTGGGGGGGCTGTCTCAACACCTCCTTCCTGCGTGGGGGGGGCTGTCTCAACACCTCCTTCCTGCGTGGGGGGGGCTGTCTCAACACCTCCTTCCTGTGTGGGGGGGGCTGTCTCAACACCTCTTTCCTGCGTGGTGGGGCTGTCTCAACACCTCCTTCCTGCCGTTTCCCCCCCATGTCCCCCAAAGTGTTTCCACACAGAGCGACTGTATCTATGATCCAATTGGCAAGTTCAACTACACAGACACAACATGGCACTGAGTCTAGAGTGTCATGTCTGTGAATCATATCGACCAAATGAACACATGGAATTTCAACACATCCCACTCGTATCTCACTGCGTTTCTGACACACACACACACACACACACACACACACACACACACACACACACACACACACACACACACACTCCTTCTTTCGTTACCCAGTACGGCCCAATTGGGATGAGCCCTCCTGTTTCTACGGGAGTCCTGAAGTTGGGTGGAGGAGGGACTCCCTCTGCCCAAAACAGGCTCTCTGCCCCGGGATACCCTGCTGCCCTGGGTGACGCCCCCCCTGCCTGGAGCCGACGTCGCAGAGCCGCTCCGAGGTTCCCCTCCCTCTGCAAGAGACGCGCTTCGTTCAGGACCACCAACGGCCATCAGGGGGGGTGAAGGTTCACAAAGGTCACAGGGAGGTCAAGGGTTTAATGGGGGGTGAAAGGTCAAACTGGAAACAGGAAGAGAGCATTCGGGTCATTCAGCTGATAGGCAAGAAGAGTTATGTTGTGGGCGTTTGCCAGGTAGGCTAAGGTAAAGGCAGGGGGCGGGGCATACAGGAGCAGGGTTTGTAGTGATTATTGACCCTTTTCATGGGGGCCATTTTGTGTCAAAAAGGCAGAATAAACACAGGTGCAAGCAAAACACTAATGAGGGTTTCCAAATTCCAATCATGGAAGTTGGAAACCCTCATCCGTGTTTTGCTTGCACCTGTGTTTACCCTGCCTTTTTGGCACAAAATGGCCCCTGTGAGAAGGGTCTATTGAGTTAGAAGAAGACAGTGTTAGACTGGTTCAGGATGCCACAGAGCCGCACATATGCCACACATAAGGAGAGGGGAGGTGATACCTGCCATCATGGCTGAGGGAGTATAGTTCTTGTTTGTTTAACTAGGACCATGCTCTTTGCTCTGTACCTGCTAACTAGGACCATGCTCTCTGCTCTGTACCTGCTAACTAGGACCACGCTCTCTGCTCTGTACCTGCTAACTAGGACCACGCTCTCTGCTCTGTACCTGCTAACTAGGACCATGCTCTCTGCTCTGTACCTGCTAACTAGGACCATGCTCTCTGCTCTGTACCTGCTAACTAGGACTATGGGCTCCACAGTTGGCATCTTTAGTGTCTTTGAACATCAATACGATAATAATCAGTGTTTACTTTTCTGGGGCAAAAACACTCTAAATGCAAATGCAGTGTTCATATTCGCTCCATAGTAGCGGGAATAGACCCTTCTCACGGGGGCCATTTTGTGTCGAAAAAGCAGGGTAAACACGGGTGCAAGCAAAACACCAATGAGGGTTTCAAACTTCCTTGATTGGAAGTTGGAAACCCTCATTAGTGTGTTGCTGAATGTGAATGTGGATGGATGGTGTTGTTGATATAGATTATCCGCTGACCAGCGGCTTGGTCAAAGATGCTCTCCTAGCTGTCTGGTGGACTCCACGTGTGCGTGAAGAGACTAGAACCAGATCGATGGAGCCGTCACGCTATCGCCTCAACATCCTCCAAACAAGCCCAGAATAGAAGCATCTACATCTGCCTGGCAAATTGGGGGCAACACACAGTTATAGATTTTCTAGTTAGAGAGGAAGAGGTTGTGGATCAAACGCATGCAAATTTCTATGTATCAATGCCCTCATTTAACATCTCCGACAGAAAGAACCGGCAACAGAGCAAAGGCTCAGCTGGATGCTACGCTACGATGCTCATGCTACGATGTGTGTGTGTACTATCTTTTTAGGGGCATTGTGTTTGCTTGTTTTCAGGGATGCTTTGACTCTGTGATCAAAAGCAGAAAGAGACGGAGAGGAAACGAGAGCTAGCGTAGCGACAAGAAAAGGGCTGAATCTCTTCTTCTCTGGAGAGAGAAAGGTTTGCTCGTTAGAGAGACACAGATTGTGTCTGCCTTCATCAGTGGCATTGTGAGTCAGCGTGGACAGCGATGATCAGAGGGGAGACAGGGAGTCAATTGCGATCGAGCAATTTGGATCTTCAAAGGGCACGAGCGGGGAAAACACAGTTACCGAGCTGTACTAACTAGGTAGTAATTAAGTTTTGTGATGATTCAAAAACTGCCAGACAAAAATCGTGGGTGCCCAGTGCAAAGAGCTCCTCCCTATGCAGGTTTTCTACAACATTATGCAGGGAGGTGTAGAAGGCAAGGTGTAGAAGTGATTTCTGCTGTGTATATATATATATATACAGTATATATCTATATATATATATATATATATATATGCAAGTCCATTATTCTGATACTCCAGACAGCAGCATCTGTCTACCCTATTACCCTCCGTGTAATACAATAGCCTACATTTATTTTTACACAGCGTGAAAGAGGATTTTCTTTCACACTTTACAGATCCTACATAAAACAAACAAGACATTTCATGGAAAGAATAACTGTAATTCCCAGAAAACTAAAATTGAAACGTGTTGATTTAGAATGACACCAGATACACTGACTGTGTGTGTGTGTGTGTGTGTGCGTGTGTGTGTGTGTGTGTGTGTGTGTGTGCACACACACGCGCAAATCAGCCTGTGAGAATTGACTGACTGCAGTCACTGCACACACACATTTGTTCCTATGTAGATATCTGTGTGTGTGTGTGTGTGTGTGTGTGTGTGAGAGTGACTGTGTGTGTGTGTGTGCGTGCGAGCGTGTGTGTGTGTGTGTGCGTGTGTGTGTGTGTGGAAAGGTAATTGTCCATATTTGCATGCAGAAAGAGCAGTGGTGGGAGGGGGGGGGGGGGACAGGCAGGGGGGGGGGGGCAGCCCTGGCACACGCCCCCTCCCGCTGGTTCGAGCTGTCAGCCATGTTGATTAACTATGATGAATCACCCCTCCACTTCACATCCAATCAGAGGCCTCCTCACGGGGACTCAAATGTGGTCACCTCTAACTAAATGATTTTCTTGGCCCATGGTGAGCCGGCTAGCGACTGGACTGGCAACCTGATGATGTGGCGGCTGCTGTTCACGCTCCCGCAGCCAGGGGGCAGTCATTTTCATAACTGTGTGTGTGACGAAGGGCCAGCTGACTTGTACCTGCCCAGGGAAGGAGATTTGGAAAAGGGCTGGTTGGAGCGGGGTAGGGCTGCCTGCAACTAACAATGGGCTACATGCACAACTCCACTACTTCCTGAAATTAGTACAGCTTCTTTATTTCCTGTCATCACTATTGGATGAAGTGATTAATGTCAGGTGTGCTGCAGTCACAACAATGATCAGGCACACCTGATTAATCAGTTCATCCAATAGTGTAGGACAGGAAATAAAGAAGCTGTACTAATTTCAGGAAGTAAAGAAGTTGTGCATGTAGTCTATTATTTTCGTTATCGATTAATCTGTCCAGTACCTAATTTTCTTGACTAATCGATTGGTTGTTTGGTCTATAAAATGTCGTTAACGTTTCCCAAAAGTCCAAGATGACATCCCCAAATGTTTTCTTTTGTCCTGACCAACAGTCCACACCCCAGAAATAATCAGTTTAGAAACCAGAAAATATTCATATTTAAGAAGCTGGAACGATAATTTTATTTTTTCTTAAAGAGTAAGTAAAAAATCAGTTGTTCTTCTTGTTCCTACAGTCTGAGCTTCACGGAGCAGAATGACGTCTGCAGAGTTTTGACACTAGAAGGCTGTTTCCACAATCGTCTGCTGAACGTGGAAACACCTCTGAGCTCCCTGAGAAGCTCACCGTTTTCAACAAGCCAGATTCGTGACATCATGTTAATCTATTTCCTATCATCTCTGCAGCGTTTCACATTATCCACTTACTGTCCGCCCCAAGCGTTTCACATTATCCACTTACTGTCCGCCCCAAGCGTTTCACATTATCCACTTACTGTCCGGCCCCAAAAAAACAATCCAGTGTACAGAGATGAGACAAGGTCAGTGCAAACATAAATCCCCCAGGCTGTGTCCCTTCTCTCCAAACGAGAGAACCGGACACCTCGGAGCGGAGCGGAGCGCTGAAGGAGAAAGCCTTTTGATCCCCGGGCCTGAACGGAAGAGCTTTGGGTGGAAGAGAAGGAGGGAACAGGGAACAGGGAGAGAGAGAGAGAGAGCGATCAATACATTCTTGTAGACACAGCCTCGAATTTCCAATCTAACACGGCGCCGCATCGATTAGGCTTCAGAGGAGACGAGGCAGGACAGGACAGGAACGCCGGGAGAGGATTTGGGAGTCTTTAGCAGAACAAAGTCCTGGGTGGAGGTGGAGGAGGAGGAGGAGGAGGGGAGGGGATGGAGCGCTCCGTCAGCACAAAACACGTGACACAGATGAGCAGTGGCGTGGTGGATGCGTGGATGAGGAGACTACTTACATGTCAGTATGAGACGATGGAGTAGGAAGACGAGATGGTGATTACAGCACAGTGCTATACTACTATTGACCTTACTGACAGAGCTCGTAGCGCATCGTGGACAAACCGCTCTCCTCACTTTGGTTCAGTTTGTATTTGCCCTCTTACAGTGCGTCTTCAAGATCTGGAGAGATCTGTGTGTGGCAGGACAAGTGCCGAACGATATTTAGAACGAGGGGGGAATTAAATCATTTGACAGAATATCACAATTGCGATTTAAACTACGGTACTCTTCAAGTCATCACAAGTTTTTCTCATACATTTTTTAGAACTTGAAATTTGTTTAAAGAAAAGTGCTTTCTTTCAAAACATAGATGTCAGTGTGGCAAGATTTACCGAGTTTGAGTGTGTCGAAAGATTTTCACCCATATTCTACCAAGATTCATCGACCAAAGATTACCCACAGCTCTAAAACGTCTTCTTTATTAGTCCATTTTGGACACCACACCTCTCTCTCCTAAGCCATTAATTGCAGCTATTATCTGCAATTTGGAAATTGCATATACTTTTTTTTATATTGTTGGGCTGTAGTCAGGACAACAAGAATCACAAACGAACACCATGTCAAGCAAGCATCTGTCCTGCTGAAGTGCCTTTGAGCAAGGCTGTGTATATCTGCCGGCTCTGTAGCGGACCCGAGCCTGCACTGACCACCCTGTGGGGAGGGGGAGGAGCCTGCACTGACCTCCCTGTGGGGAGGGGGAGGACCCTGCACTGACCGCCCTGTGGGCAGAGGGAGCCAGCGGACCCTGCACTGTAGGGGTGGGGGGGAAAATGGATACACCATAGTATCGCGATATTTTGCCTGACAATATTGTATCGATATTTGGATGCCAAGTATCGATATATTAAAAAAAATAAAATAAAATTGCAGGCCATGCCATGCCAGGCCACCGGGCATCTGCCCGAATCGCCCGATGTTGCAGTCCGCGCCTGCAGTGGCGTATTGAGTCCAGAGAAGCTTAATAATGTAGCCTACATTTTGGGCAAAAACAAAACAAAAAAACACTGCAGTGCATGTTTTACTTCCGGTGAGGTCGAGGAAAAGGTAGGACAAGGAGTTAGACAATATCGAAATATCGCAATATTCAATATATCGCAATACTAGCATATCGCAATATCGCAAAACTATCGTATCGTGACTCAAGTATCGTTTTAGTATCGTGGGCATCTGGTGATTCCCACCCCTACTGCACTGACCGCCCTGTGGGGAGGGGGAGGAGCCTGCACTGACCACCCTGTGGGGAGGGGGAGGAGCCTGCACTGACCTCCCTGTGGGGAGGGGGAGGAGCCTGCACTGACCTCCCTGTGGGGAGGGGGAGACGGCGAGAAGAGAATTTCCTTATGGGGATCAATATAAAGTATCACATATCATCATGGTGTGTTTGCTGTTGAGCGGCAAATAGCGGAACTGAGAATGATACGAGGAACAGGATGTGGGTGTGAGAGGAACAGGATGTGGGTGTGTGAGGAACAGGATGTGGGTGTGAGAGGAACAGGATGTGGGTGAGTGAGGAACAGGATGTGGGTGTGTGAGGAACAGGATGTGGGTGTGAGAGGAACAGGATGTGGGTGTGTGAGGAACAGGATGTGGGTGAGAGGAACAGGATGTGGGTGTGTGAGGAACAGGATGTGGGTGTGTGAGGAACAGGATGTGGGTGTGTGAGGAACAGGATGTGGGTGTGTGAGGAACAGGATGTGGGTGTGAGAGGAACAGGATGTGGGTGTGTGAGGAACAGGATGTGGGTGTGTGAGGAACAGGATGTGGGTGTGAGAGGAACAGGATGTGGGTGTGTGAGGAACAGGATGTAGGTGTGTGAGGAACAGGATGTGGGTGTGTGAGGAACAGGATGTAGGTGTGTGAGGAACAGGATGTGGGTGTGAGAGGAACAGGATGTGGGTGTGTGAGGAACAGGATGTAGGTGTGAGAGGAACAGGATGTGGGTGTGTGAGGAACAGGATGTAGGTGTGAGAGGAACAGGATGTGGGTGTGTGAGGAACAGGATGTGGGTGTGAGAGGAACAGGATGTGGGTGTGTGAGGAACAGGATGTAGGTGTGAGAGGAACAGGATGTGGGTGTGTGAGGAACAGGATGTAGGTGTGAGAGGAACAGGATGTGGGTGTGTGAGGAACAGGATGTAGGTGTGAGAGGAACAGGATGTAGGTGTGTGAGGAACAGGATGTAGGTGTGTGAGGAACAGGATGTGGGTGTGAGAGGAACAGGATGTAGGTGTGTGAGGAACAGGATGTAGGTGTGTGAGGAACAGGATGTAGGTGAGTGAGGAACAGGATGTAGGTGTGAGAGGAACAGGATGTGGGTGTGTGAGGAACAGGATGTAGGTGTGTGAGGAACAGGATGTAGGTGTGTGAGGAACAGGATGTGGGTGTGTGAGGAACAGGATGTAGGTGTGAGAGGAACAGGATGTAGGTGTGTGAGGAACAGGATGTGGGTGTGAGAGGAACAGGATGTGGGTGAGTGAGGAACAGGATGTAGGTGAGTGAGGAACAGGATGTGGGTGAGTGAGGAACAGGATGTAGGTGTGTGAGAGGAACAGGATGTAGGTGTGTGAGGAACAGGATGTAGGTGTGTGAGGAACAGGATGTAGGTGTGTGAGGAACAGGATGTGGGTGTGAGAGGAACAGGATGTAGGTGTGTGAGGAACAGGATGTAGGTGTGTGAGGAACAGGATGTAGGTGTGTGAGGAACAGGATGTAGGTGTGTGAGGAACAGGATGTGGGTGTGAGAGGAACAGGATGTAGGTGTGTGAGGAACAGGATGTAGGTGTGTGAGGAACAGGATGTAGGTGTGTGAGGAACAGGATGTGGGTGTGAGAGGAACAGGATGTAGGTGTGTGAGGAACAGGATGTAGGTGTGTGAGGAACAGGATGTAGGTGAGTGAGGAACAGGATGTAGGTGTGAGAGGAACAGGATGTGGGTGTGTGAGGAACAGGATGTAGGTGTGTGAGGAACAGGATGTAGGTGTGTGAGGAACAGGATGTGGGTGTGTGAGGAACAGGATGTAGGTGTGAGAGGAACAGGATGTAGGTGTGTGAGGAACAGGATGTGGGTGTGAGAGGAACAGGATGTGGGTGAGTGAGGAACAGGATGTAGGTGAGTGAGGAACAGGATGTGGGTGAGTGAGGAACAGGATGTAGGTGTGTGAGGAACAGGATGTAGGTGTGTGAGGAACAGGATGTGGGTGTGTGAGGAACAGGATGTAGGTGTGTGAGGAACAGGATGTGGGTGTGTGAGGAACAGGATGTGGGTGTGTGAAGAACAGGATGTGGGTGTGAGAGGAACAGGATGTGGGTGTGTGAGGAACAGGATGTGGGTGTGTGAGGAACAGGATGTGGGTGTGTGAAGAACAGGATGTGGGTGTGAGAGGAACAGGATGTGGGTGTGTGAGGAACAGGATGTGGGTGTGTGAGGAACAGGATGTGGGTGTGAGAGGAACAGGATGTGGGTGTGTGAAGAACAGGATGTGGGTGTGTGAAGAACAGGATGTGGGTGTGAGAGGAACAGGATGTGGGTGTGTGAGGAACAGGATGTGGGTGTGTGAGGAACAGGATGTGGGTGTGAGAGGAACAGGATGTGGGTGTGTGAAGAACAGGATGTGGGTGTGTGAAGAACAGGATGTGGGTGTGTGAAGAACAGGATGTGGGTGTGCGAGGAACAGGATGTGGGTGTGGCCAATGGATGGCGGAGAAAAGACTGTCCAGCAGCTCGGGATTCAGAAGTAGAAACTGTGAGGGTAAAATAATTGATTGACTGCTTATTGATAGATTGTTGAATAATGTAGACTCTGTTTAATTATGAGCTAATTAACATGCATGGATAAATTTAAGCTATTTAACTTTATGGGCTGGGAAGCAGTTTGTTATGTTTAGGAGGGGAACCCAGCTGGAGAACAGTGGATAACGTGTTATTTTGTCTTCCTGGTGTAGAGAGGATTCTGTTTCAGTTTGTTGTAAGAACAAGGCTTTTATTTTGTCTTCATGGGAAATATCCCGTGGGATTGAACCGGCCACCTCATCTGTGCCAGGGGGGTGGCTGAGTATAACTGAGATGTCATGTTTATGTTCGGGGCACAACAGTTTGGAGGTTGTGACACTCTGCAGAGTTTTTGAGAATTGGAATAAACAAATCTATATTCATTACAAACGAGCAACTCATTTATTGGTGAATCAACAAGGCATTTCATTTGAATTTTCCATAACAAAACCACTCTGGAGAAGAGCATGTGGTCAAATAAAGAAATACATAAATAAAGAAAGAAATACATAGATAAATAAATAAATAAAACGAAAGTGTAAAGTTGCTGTGAGTCAGACTAGACTGTGGGCGTGGCTTGTGGCTGGCATGCAGAGACAGAAAGGCATCATGGGTATTTATTGACGTAGCTTGAGTCATATTAGCTTGAGGGGAATGAGAGAGTCATGTGGTGGTTTACTGAGGTGAGCGAGCAGCTTGCTGGAAACGATGCAGAGGCTTGAAGTCAGTTGGTGAGCTCAGACTGTTCATGTTAGCCGGGCACCTCATGACTTCATCACAGTATCACAGTGATGATGCTCGTTACTGGAAAAAGGTGGGATTTGTGCGTACTTACAAGCGCTCTCATTCTGGGGCAGGGCTAGGCTAGGCTAGGCTAAAGGGGCGGAGCTGTAGTTTGCAGCCAGAGGGGGTCGCTGGTTTGAATCCCTGAGAAGATCTGTGTGGAGGGAAAAGTGAAGAGGGAACCACTGTCCACTCGCTTTAGAAAGCGTCGGTCAAACCACTTGACCCCAAACCGCTCCGGTGGAGCTGCGAAGCGGCAAACAGTGCAGAGCAGTGTTGATATACAGACTTACAGCCACTTCCAGATGGATCCACGTGTGGGCTGAACGGCTGTGAAGCAGTGCATTGTGGGGAAAAAGAACACGTGCGCTGCTCAGTCGACCGACGCTGGATAAATCAGGGCAAAAACATGTTTAGAGAAAGCCAGCATCTCTGCAAAGTTACAATGAATTATGTTTCCCACCTCTGTAACGCCACCAAGTAGTGTGCTCTCTAGCGCCCTCTCTGTCTCTCTCTTGCACACACAGACACACACAGGATAAGAGATAGCATGGACACTTATCTATAAACACGGGCAGCTCGTAATGAGGGAGAGTTCCTATATGCAGCCAGTGGGTTGAGCGGCACCGACAGCTTCTCAGCGCCGCGTGTCGCCACCGGGGGGATATCAAGAGCTGCCGCGGCTTGTCAGCCCAAGCCGTGCGCTACAGACGTTCACACACACACACACGCACGCACACACACAGACACACACACACACACACATCGCTGGACTATCTGCTGCGAGGTTGAGTTCAGCGGGAGGAGGCAGGCAGGCAGGAGGACAATATCCATTTGAAGTGTTGACAGTTACAAGAGACGAGATATGGAGGATGCTTTATTGGGCGAAGGCTTTATGAGTGGAGAGCGGGTGATATACTATAGACACGTGGGTTTTATAAAGCACGCTTACAAGAGAGCCCGCTGTACCGCTAACCAGCCAACAGGGAGCAGGACAGAGCTGGAGAGAGGGGTGGAGCTGCTGAAGCCAAATAAACATCAATAACCAACGACAGGTACAACATGCCATTGCACTGTAAGCCAGAGAGGGCGCTATGCAATAGTCACACAATAGACCCTTTTCACAGGGGCCATTTTGTGTCGAAAAGGCAGGGTAAACACAGGTGCAAACAAAAACACTAATGAGGGTTTCCAAATTACAATCGTGGAAGTTTGAAACCCTCATTAGTGTTTTGCTTGCACCTGTGTTTGTTTACCCTGCCTTTTCGACACAAAATGGCCCCCGTGAGAAGGGTCTATAGTCACAATCAAACACTGAAACGTGCAGGTTGGAGACGAATAGTGCAAATAAATAGAAAAGAAAGTACAGATTTGCTTCCATCTGAGTTATCGATGCTGTTGAGATGGTGTTTTAGGACAGGGAAAGGTTAGGAGAGAAATAGGGGGGGGAAAGGGCCAACGTAAAAATCAATTAAACTATCTTTCCCATTTTCAAACAGCAGCCTTTGACTATAAAGCATTGATAGTTTGAAGCACACGCAGTAGTTTACTGTAAGATAAACGCCACTGACATATCTTTAGGGCTGCTATACTATCATCACACAACTGCCAGACAACACTGAGTGTAAAAGGTCTCCCTGCAGAGGCCACAGTGAAACGATAAGAGTCGTATCAACTCATGAATAAATAGGTTGCACCTGCAGGATGCTTTGATGTCCTGACACCGACCACTATTTCTGTCCCGTCACTTTTGGCTGCTGGCCAGAGCAGCTATTAGGTTCCGCGTCACTTTGCTGCCCCCGTTTCATCTCTGTCACCTTGCGTGGCCCTGGTGGCTAAGTGACAATGTTGGCTGACATTAAAATGCTCTTTTATCTGCAAACATCAGCTCAGGTGTGCTCTGATACTCTATGGAGAGAAAGCATCCAAAGGTCTACAGCTTGTAGGTCAAAGTGATGGGGAGGGCAGGCGGGGGAGGAGTCATATTGCCAGGAATTCAAAGTGTGGACAAATAGAAAAGGAAGATAAGAAATGGGGGCGGGGCAAATATTTTGAATCAGAAGTTTTCTTTTTTTCCCGTCCGGATTTTTCCTCAAATTTGGTCCCCGATTGTACTAGCGCACTTCCCCCCTGCTTTCCGTTGCTCTCACCCTCTTGTCAATCTGGGGAGAGCCGTAGACTAGCACATGCTTCCTCCGACACACGTGCAGTCACCAGCAGCCGCTTCCTTTTAACCTGACAGCGAGGATCGCGCTTTGCCCACCGGATGAGGCGTCTTAG
>NC_139647.1:17805349-17910349 GCF_964638095.1 Poromitra crassiceps
AGACTGAGGGGTGTTGGGGGGAGTCTACAGCTCAGACTGGGGGGGTGTCGGGGGGAGTCTACAGCTCAGGTTGGGGGGTGTTGGGGGGGGTCTACAGCTCAGACTGGGGGGTGTTGGGGGGAGTCTACAGCTCACGTTGGGGGGTGTTGGGGGGAGTCTACAGCTCAGACTGGGGGGGGGGTGTTGGGGGGGAGTCTACAGCTCAGGCTGGGGGGGGGGGTGTTGGGGGAGTCTACAGCTCAGGCTGGGGGGGGGGGGTGTCTACAGCTCAGGCTGGGGGGGGGTGTTGGGGGAGTCTACAGCTCAGACTGGGGGGGTGTTGGGGGAATCTACAGCTCAGGCTGGCGGGGTGTTGGGGGAGTCTACAGCTCAGGCTGGGGGGGGGGGGGGTTGGGGGGAGTCTACAGCTCAGACTGGGGGGGGGGGGGGTTGGGGGGAGTCTACAGCTCAGGCTGGGGGGGTGTTGGGGGAGTCTACAGCTCAGACTGGGGGGTGTGTTGGGGGGAGTCTAGGAGTGTTGGGGGGAGTCAGGCTGGGGGGTGTTGGGGGGAGTCTACAGCTCAGGCTGGGGGGGGGGGTGTCGGGGGGAGTCTACAGCTCAGGCTGGGGGGGGGGGGGGGTGTCGGGGGGAGTCTACAGCTCAGGTTGGGGGGGGGTGTCGGGGGGAGTCTACAGCTCAGGCTGGGGGGGGGGGTGTCGGGGGGAGTCTACAGCTCAGGCTGGGGGGTTGCTACATGCCTGCGGTGTGAACTATGATCCCGCGCGGTGCTTCTGCACTGATGGCTTGCGGGGGTCCCGCCCTCGCGCATTAGGGGGCCAATGACATCTACTCTGCTGTGGAGGGTTTCTCTTTCTAAAGCAATCAGTCTCCCTGATCGGCCTCAAAGAAACATGCTGGCTCTCAGCTGCTGCCTCTTTCCCAAACGTGACCCTGGCCATGAAGTCAGGACGCTCACGACCCAATCCAACGTCCAGAACATCTCACAGCTCACATTACAATCCCAGCCTAGCATATGAGAAACACTGCTTTATGCCAATTCACTCTATCGTGAGACAGAATCGCTGCTGATCAGATAGAAAAGGCACCTATATAGTTAGAACAAGACATAACAGTCTTTGTTCGTTTAAGATGTGGGGGCGGGGCATGCATCTTTGATTGACATTCATCGCCTTCGATGTAATATCGAAAAACTCCGCAGTTACATGAATGTGCCACATTCATACGTCAGGCGGCCCCACAACAAATACCAGCACATTCTCACTCTGGGACCAAGCTGTGCAGCAGCTGTGAATAAGGGAATAACATCGCCATCTAGAGGCCACTGTCAACATTGCCCCTCGCACACACACACCGTGCACACAGAAAAAGCCCCTGTCATCCTCTCCCACGCTCTCATCGTTACTCACAGGCCTGCTCACTCTCACTCATAATAGTCAATTCCAACAGGCCTTGGGCAAATGGATTCAAATTGAGCTGTCCCCCCTATTCAAAGTGCCCACAGAGCTAAGTGACGCCGCCAACAATAAAGGCCTCTCTCCGTTTGAATGAGTCATTTGTCCACTGAGACTAGACTAGACTCCGACTCCGTCCACACACACAGTGTGAGCTCAGAACTACGTCCACACACACACACACACAGTGTGAGCTCAGAACTACGTCCACACACACACACAGTGTGAGCTCAGAACTACGTCCACACACACACACAGTGTGAGCTCAGAACTACGTCCACACACACACAGTGTGAGCTCAGAACTACGTCCACACACACACAGTGTGAGCCCAGAACTACGTCCACACACACACACACACACACACACACACAGTGTGAGCTCAGAACTACGTCCACACACACACACACACACACACACACACACACACACACACACACACACAGTGTGAGCTCAGAACTACATCCACACACACACACACACACACACACACACACAGTGTGAGCTCAGAACTACGTCCACACACACACACACACACACACACACACACACACACTGTGAGAGCTCAGAACTACGTCCACACACACACACACACACACACACACACACACACACACACACACACACACACACACACACAGTGTGAGCTCAGAACTACGTCCACACACACACACACACACACACACACAGTGTGAGCTCAGAACTACGTCCACACACACACACACACACACACACACACACACACACACACACACACAGTGTGAGCTCAGAACTACGTCCACACACACACACACACACACACACACACACACACACACACACACACAGTGTGAGCTCAGAACTACAGCTCCCCATGCAAGGTCACTTCCTGCCGTCGTGCAATATTGTCTGGGTGAGAAGAACGAGGGGAGAGAGAGAGAGAGAGGAGAGGAGCGTACACCGTACAGTATGAAGGAGGAGAAACACCTGACACACACATATAACCTTCATGGAGAGCATGCACAGCTTTTGGAGTACTAGAAGAAGAGCTTATTAACCATACCACCTTGACAGGGTCATGTGACCAACGGGACAATGGACAAAAAGACACTTTGTCCTCCTTACCTATGATGGGAGCCAGGCGGAAGATGTCCGACAGACGGCTGTTCACAGGCTCGTAGGGAGAGTCCTCCAAGAAGTCGTTACCTATGAGGAATATGATCAGTTATTGATAGATAGATAGATACGCAGATAGATTGATATATAGATACGTGGATAGATAGATAGATACATAGATAGATGGATAGATAGGTAGGTAGATAGATAGATGCATAGATAGATGGATAGATAGGTAGATAGATAGATACATACAGTAGATAGATAGATGGATAGATAGACAGATAGCTACGTAGGTAGATAGATACATTAGATAGATACATAGGTAGATAGATAGATGGATAGATGGATAGATAGATAGATAGGTAGATAGACAGATAGCTACGTAGGTAGATAGATAGATAGATAGATAGATACATAGATACAGTAGATGGATAGATGGATAGATAGGGCCACGAACAAACGTATTGACCCCTGTGTTTTGTTGATCATCCTCCTCCCCTCACACTGGCCAGCATGTGACGTGGGTTATTTGGGTCAGTCGATGTCGATGGTGGCACAAAGCCCCACGCTTGATTAGGCGGGTCGGTCAGCCGTGTTGCGCAACTGGACGCCGCCTCGCAGGAAATGGGGACTGGACGCGGTCTGAGGGAAACTAAAAGGTCCCCCCTGCTGTGAGCGACACTTTAAGATGGCCCTGCCCGGGCGCTGAGGGGCCTTTCAAGCCCCATTACCTTCAAGCCAAATTATTTAGGAGGTCAAACCCTCTCCGCTCCACGGGACGGGAGGAGCACTGCTGAGGACAGTTTGGGGGTCACGTTTGAAATGCAGATTGCATGTTGCTCGTTGATCGCGCACGATCGCATTGCATTGTGAACAGTCGCAGAGCGGCGTGCTCGACTTTCTAGTTTTGAGTACGTTCGTGTGTCTCTGGTAGCGGGACGGAATGGGGAGGGGTCATTGAGCTGGGAGGGTGGGGAGGGGGAGGGGTCATAGAGCTGGGAGGGTGGGGAGGGGGAGGGGTCATAGAGCTGGGAGGGTGGGGAGGGGGAGGGGTCATATAGCTGGGAGGGTGGGGAGGGGGAGGGGTCATAGTGCTGGGAGGGTGGGGAGGGGGAGGGGTCATAGAGCTGAGAGGGTGGGGAGGGGGAGGGGTCATAGAGCTGGGAGGGTGGGGAGGGGGAGGGGTCATAGAGCTGGGAGGGTGGTGAGGGGGAGGGGTCATAGAGCTGGGAGGGTGGGGAGGGGGAGGGGTCATAGAGCTGGGAGGGTGGTGAGGGGGAGGGGTCATAGAGCTGGGAGGGTGGGGAGGGGGAGGGGTCATAGAGCTGGGAGGGGTTTGAGGACTGGTGTCCCCTCCATAAAGCAATGGGAGGAGCAACTAATCATCACACTTTCACCTCAATACAGAATAGATCAAAAATATTACACACACACACACATCTATATGTAGTGCACAATACAGTTATGCAATTGTAAATTAATATTTGTCTCTTTTATGGGGGTCCTTCACCAGACAAGGAGACAGTTGATGCACTCTTGACACTAAATGCAGTTGACCAGCAGAGGTCCAAAACCCACCTTGTAATGTCTGGTAGATCCCCCAGTAGATGCGCAGGCAGTTCTTCTCCTTCTTCATGCCCCGTTTACAGCGGCAGTTGTACAGGGTACTCTGTTTGAGCGCGTCCATGGCACTCCGGCACTCGTCCTTGGCCTCCTGGCCGGCCACCATGCTGAAGTTGCTCTCCTTGCCCCCCGCCACGCACTGCCTCATGGTGCGGTACTTGGTGCTGCAGCCCTGCTCCTTCAGGCACTGCTCGCTGGCCTTCACACAGTCCGGACGGTGCGACCCGGCGAGCAGGTTCTCCTCGGCGTAACACAGCACATCTGGGAATAACGGTTACAGTAGTAATACCAAAATACGAATACCGGTACTTAACCTACTACCACTACCACTACCACTACTAGTACTACTACTATTGATAATAATATTATCATTAATAATAATAATAGTATCATGAATAATAATAATATTATTATTAATAATAATAATAATAATGAAAATGATAATAATAATGTTCTTCAGTCATTCATTTTGTTCACAGTAATATTCAAAGCTTAAGCAGTATGCAAGCTGCTTTTGGGGATTAAAATATGACTGATCAGGGAGGTCTTATATCCTGTGACAACAACAGGAAAAACATGCCTGGTCGCCACAAAAGGATCGGTGCATTGATTGCATATAAGCAGTTTTTAAAAGGCCAGATTTCTTGACACTTTTCACATGTTTGTGCTCCAGCAGCATGCAGCTGATGCTGAAAAGTTCACGATGGTTTCAGCAGCCTAGGCGCAGCTATTTGACTTTTAAACGTAGAATAAATTGTATTTTCCTCCGCGTTAATTGCAGTGAGAGCTCCTGATTGACTTTTCCTCAGTTTTCCAGCAGTTTGAGTCGCCTATCCCGTCTCCCAGTGAGCGACCACCGCTGTTTCACGGACCCCTTATAGAGCGTAGCCTACAGTACATGCGCTTACCAAATTATTACATTTAATATGACTTATGGGCAGCTAGAGTTATTATAAATGATCGCGCAAGCTGCTGTGCGGTATTATAGCCTCTATACCAAAGTGAAACTTACCTAAAAGAGGCAGAACGACATAGAGCGCTGCGAGGATCATTGTCGTTCTATCCATGTGAAATATAAACCCTTATTTGGTCGAACTTTGCGATTCAAAAGCGACTTAACCGTAGTTTCATTCCCAGGGTACCTCCACTGTATTGAAATCCATTGAAAAGACCGGGGGCACTGTGCGCTCCTCCGCTGTACAGAAAAAGAGATCCAGTCCGCCTCATGCGAGATATATATTCCACCTCCAAAACCAAAAGTGTCCAACAACCACAAATTCTGTCACCGTTGCTTTTGGCTATCAATTGTAGCCTTTCTTCTCGAAAGTGGGGTTTTCTTGTCCGTGTGGGGGTCTGATGATCACAGCGAGGAGGAGACGGAGCAGCGAGCGAAACGGGTGAGCGTCCTACTACAACTCCAGCAGCAGCAGCCAGTGGGATGCTTGCGTCTGAGCGCAGACAGCAGCCAACTGGAGCTCCACACTGCTGTCTGCCAGCCTGTCTAGCGCATTCACCAGCAAGGGGAGAGTGCAGCTATTCCCCCTCTCGCACGAAAAAGTACAGTAATCCTATATAATAAATTTAGATGCAGATAGATGTCACAGTAAAGTGTAAACCCCTTAATTGCATGACAGCAAATGGATTAAAAACATATATAGATATACCATTATAGGCTACACATTAAGGTCACTATCGACTCACTTTGATACCACAGAGACAGGCATATTAGATGAATAGGATGATGATACTAATTTCGAAAGGTCGCCAGCCCAACCACGTACAGACTACACGCCTCTGTTATTATTATATCAATATTATGGTGATTTGTTTCGTGATGATGGGCAGCTTATCCAGCGCGCCACGGGAAAAAGTAACTTGATCAGTTTTCAACTACTATATTAAAATCCATTACGTGGTTGTTGGTAGTTGTGGATTGATAACCATGGTGAGAGCAGAGGGCATATGGTTGCATTTACGATGTTATGAAATCAATCCAGCCCCCCCTCACCCCTTGATGATGTGTGTGGGCTGGGTTTAAATTTCAGCCTAACTGCTCAGGGAGAGGAGAGGGCAACGAGGTTGAGCATGCATAAGACTGAGGCCAACATGTGCATTTTTGCCTCAGGCATGTATGATAGCCTACTGAATGAGAAGCATAATTATAAGCTGACAGTCGGTATATTCTCTAAGGTTTTGATCCCCCCGTTTAACAGCTGACCCTCATAAGTGAAATATTGCAGCCTATACAAAATCACACCATCCTTTCAATTAAGCCATGCTTGCTTGTGTGTGTGGCTCCTCCCACTTTGCTGATAACATGTTAATTCCATTTTTCCAATTGACATAAAGTGAACGCTCTGCCAAGTTCTGAGAGAGAGAGAGAGAGAGAGAGAGAGAGAGAGAGAGAGAGAGAGAGAGAGAGAGAGAGAGAGAGAGACGTGTTAAGGGGTCCACGGAGTATGATCGAATATAAATTATAGCATCTTTTTTGGCTTGTGGTAACCGTCTGCGCTGCGCTGTTGCAAGTCCCCTGTAGTCCACACTGGACCACACAGTGCAGAAGAAGATTAATTGTGGACACGAGTCTGTCGCCATCTGTTGGTGATATGGAAGTAGGCCTATATAGCTGCCCACATTATGAAAACATTTTAATACTTCCACGTCATTTCATTATGTTTCAGGTTAGACCTCAGAATCAGCCGACCGTCACGTTTTCAAGACCTCTCTGATCAATTCATTGACAAATGAATAAATTTTCAGCAAACGTAAATATGATTGCACGTCTATACTGGTCTAATAACAGGAAGATAGCCTATATCAAGCGATGTATACGTGTAGCCCATTGATTGCCTATGTGGTCTATTCAGTGGCTAATCCACTTGGCTAAATACATGGGATCAGATATGTCAACGAGTGGCTCTCTGCATTAAAACCATTGACTGGGGGCTGGATCAATCAACGATGCTGGCCTCGACCACAGTAAATCAACCCTACGAGAGAGAGAGAGAGAGAGAGAGAGGGAGAGGATACACACACACACACACACGCACGCACACACACACACACACACACACACACACACACACACACTCAATATCCTTTTCAATAAGGGATTATCCTTATTGAAAAGGACCACGATTAGGTTAGATCAATCCAGCCAGTGGGGGCACCCCCTTCAAAATGGCTCTCATTTTAGTTCAATATAGCCTACTTTAGGTTACTGGCCGACGGCCGTCCACGACTGTTTTCCCTCGAGGGTCCGGGGGGAGGGCATGAAAGAGATATAGCCACAGGCTACTAAGCTAATTGTCTGCTTACAATTTGATGACTTTGCTTTTCTAAAAAATCTCCAAAGAAGGGATCGTTGCCAGACAGAGGAACCGCATCAGTCAGGTGATTTATGAGAAGCCTCAATCAATATGCAATATTAATTTTGCAAATGACTGTCAGAATGATGTAGTCCTCCTCGGGACGTATTAAACGAGCAGACGCTTCACACTGACTTTAATGTGCTTCATGGCATCGAATCAAAAAGCATTACCCCAGCTGCGCGCTCGGTAAAATTGGTCAAAGTTGAACTTACCGAATCATAAGTGGTGGTTTTCGGCTAACGTAGTGTAGTAGGTATGTGGCCTTTAGGCCTTTGTTTAGGCTAAACTTCTTCTTCTTCGCGTTTATTGGTATTGGCAGATTGCAATCCAACTATTAAGGTGCATACCGCCACCTACTGTAATTCCACCCAAAGCTTGCTTCAATTCATAATCACAACCACCATTCCGGCCAGCAAATCCTCCACAAAATCCTCACTCGACTCGCTTAATTCATGCTGCTTTCTTTTCTTGTCTTGTTAACATTATTTTCCATCCAGTCCTCTTCTTATCCTCTATTCGTAATTCGCTGCCAACCTGGTGCGCGTGCGTTAAATAAAACAAGTTTGGCGCTGGCGCTGCCACAGGTGGCAGGTGCTTCGTCTCTCAGCCAATCAAAACCAGAGGACAGAACTGTCGGTGACACCAACAACAACAACAACAACCTGTTTTCTTTAGTTCCTTCCTGTAGCTGTGTGGACATGAGGCTGCAGTGTTTGTATGCGCAAAATGCCACGAAATGCCTTGTTATATCAACTGTTATTGCTAACAATGGCTAGCCTAGCTAGCTAGTGGATCTGACGAGTGAACAGTGAACTTCCCAGCTCAACTTTTCTGCAAATGGAATGCTAACAAAACGGATGTGACGTCATTTAGCCTCCACGTCCCAGTTATTTTGCGATAAAGGAACGCACGATTACTATCAGGTTGATTCTGAGTTTCTTACACGAATAAAACATGAGTTTGGACACGCTGTTTGAACAACTTATCCGAACTGAACAGCACATATCTGAACAGACAAAGACATTTCAACAAGGTAGGTGCGCTAGCTAACAACATGATAAGTTATTAACCTGGGCAAGTTTAATTCATTGGCACCCTTTGGTAAGCTAGTAGCCTCAGCGCGAGACTCCTCAGTCAGTCTTCGTTCTTCTGACGACTCTTGCAGTTGAGGCTAGTAAGGTAACGTTAGCACGGTGAGAAAACCTAACCTGTGTCCTTTAATTTAATTTAATTTAATAGTAAATGACATGCATGAGTTAGCAGTGCAGTTAATGCGATAGTTTAACTCCAGTAGTTTAATTTCACTGTGTCTCTGTCTCCCATGGATTTTGGGCCTGTTGTTAGCCTAACTTTATGAGACGACTCTGTAACGGTTTTATTCAATGCTCTTTATTTCAGTCAAAGTAGCCATCATCAGATGCCATGAGAAGATAAAGAGCTCCACTGAACAGTATGGAACGACCATTGAGGATCTTAATGAGAAGGTGAGGTCGAAATGTCACTATAGCCTATTCAAGGGCCATGCATTGGATTCTCTCTGTTAGTAATAATATGTCAATTCCGAATACAGTTTATGAAGAACAAAGAACAGAAATTGCATAATTGTTGACATGATATGTGATCATTGATAATGCTTATTTGGACAAGCTGCTTTTGAATAACATTTCAATTCCAGTGTTTGTCTGACACAAAGAGATGCCCAACTAAAATTATTTGCGTTATTTGAGTATTCCTCCTTAAAGTAATGTTGTCAGTGAGTGGTGGATGGATAAATATATAATTTGATATCAATTTGGTATCAAATACCCTACAACATTTACAGTGAAAGGTTGTGGGAAAAGAGGAAATAATGACATCACTTACTTAACCTTGAGGCAACAGTCAACTATGAGCAGCATCCGACACGTGGGGTGAAGTACTGCGTATTATTGGCATATTGACAAGGTGATCTGCTGTATGATTAAACTGCTTAATCTCTCCCGTCTGCTTCATCAACAGTATAGAGGATCGATTGCAAGTGCCACTGTAAAAAAATCATTGCTTAATTTCCACCGGATAACATTAGTGTTATTGTAGGAACCCTCTTAGCATGTGTGAGCTATCATGTCAGAGACAGGCTCGTTAACCTTTCAAAATTATTGCTAAGCTCTTCCTGTGTCAGTGCTGTCAGTAGCTGTGTTTCCATTACAGTTTTTCGCAAAAGAATTGCGATATTTCTACAACTTCGACAATGTACAATTGCGACTTGTAGGCGTTTCCATTGAAGTTGCGTTTGAGTGATTCCCCGTTGCAGCAGCTGCCACAGTGATTACGCACGGGGATCTGCCCCATATCCCATCCCCTGCATGCTCAAATCCAACCAATGGTCAATGCAAATCCCAACATGAAGTTACAATGCATATAAACGAGCCTGATTATCAATTCAAAAGAAAATGAGTCGCAAAATGTTGCTGGCTGCGTGAATGCAGTCAGCGCGACAGGCAGAGGAAAAAAGGTAGCCTAATAGCCTACAACTGGTCCGATTTAGAGATGGAGGGGGGAAAAGGCTGATTTGGTTCTATAATTGCACCTGAAACGTGTGCAATGTATTAGCCTACTCACAGTCACTGTATTCACTTCAGACAGCACCACCGCACCAGTGTGTGCTTTTCATCCTCTCATCTCGCCGCTGTGCCAAATGCGCGCACACAGGCAGCCTGCTGTCACCATGGACCGATTTCTGCCATTAAACATTATCTAATTTGCCCGGCTACGCTTTTGCATAACACTCGTCTTTCTGCTAGGTAGCGTTGCTTCAAAGTTTTCCACTTGCTGCGGAGGTTTTGACACGGCTATCGAACCTTACTTACCAAACTTATTTTCCGCTCCTTTTCCAAGGGATAATATGGGTCACATGACGTGCAAATGCGAAAAATGTGTTTCCATTACACTTTTGCGATAAACTTCTATATCGACACGTCTGAAAAACCACCTCATGAGAGCGAAAAAACTTTTTGCGATATTTGGGAGGTTTTTCGAAATTCACGTGTTTCCATTACCCAATTTCTATTGCGATATTTAGATTTTGCGCATTTCTGAGGGTAATGGAAACACAACTAGTGTCAAAAAAGAGCGTCAGATCAATCAAACTGCTGATGACAATACGATATCTGTATTAACTGCCTGAAAAGACAAGGCAGGGGGATAGCTTTTCAGACTTTATATAACAACATTTGAAGTATTTTCTGGCACGGTCCTATGCAATGCATTTTAGTTGATTTTCGTGTGTGTCACTTCCACATTTATAATAACCTAACAAGTCAATGCTTTAACAATGTGAACGATAAAACATTAAAACACATAAATGGCATGTAACCTATAATAAATTACAGCATTTGCGGATGTTTTAAAGTTTCATCTTCTACCTGAAATCTGTCATATGAACTGACAGTAACTATTATTCAGAGAGTGCTTTCAGCACACGCATATTCTTTTTTAAACACTGTAATTATCTTAAGACGACTCTTCTAAACGAAGACCACTCAGCTCTCTGACTGAAACCTACGGTTCCTCCTCCGCCACTATATAAGAAACCATCAACTAAATTCTTTCTGAACAGCTTGAGTCACAAACAGACAATTGTACTAAATGTCACGCCTGAGGCAGCTTTCAACAGCCTCCCCCATGAATGTACCATCCTATATGATTTGACAGTTTCTTTCTTTAAAGGCGTGTAATTACCGAGGATAAGAAGACGAGGACTAAACAAGAAAAGTTTGACTGTGGAGCGAGTGTGCAGGTTCAACCACTCAACCAGGTCTTTAAAAGCAGGCCAAGAAATGGGTCATTTTCAGGCGACTTAACTCCCCATTTATGGTTTGACAACTGAACACGACCTAACAATGCACATTTATAAGCCAAACATTGTCTTTTATGTTCCCAGTGCACAGCGCACATATTATTATAAAATTATTTAACGGGCGACGAGGTGAAAATCGTGTCTTCCGGGCCGTGAAAATTCGCATCACTCGCCTCATTCGCGCCACCCTGGGGAGGAACCACATCTACTCGCGTTGGCATTTACTATGGAATCTCGTAATCTCGCGAATTTGTGAAAGTCGCCCCTGTGTGAGTGTCTTCTTCATGTCTGTCACTATACAGTAATTTTGCATGCTGCTGCTTGTCCTACACCCATCTCTTTTATCCTCCTCTGGGATTAGTAACACATATCTCATATGTAACCTATGGAGTAATATACCTCCCTTTCTGTACATCTATACTATATGTTGTGTGTTTCTGTGTTGTGTACAGACGCAGCAGTTGTCTGATGTGAGGCTGCAGCATGAGCTGATAAAGAAACGTGAAGACCAGATGTTGAAACAAATCCAGGAGCTGTTCGGCCAGCAGCGCAGCCTCAAGCAACATCTGGTAGGTTGAAGCCCGAACTAATATTTACATCTCATATCATCTTGGTTTGGCTTAACATGGCTACATGACATGGTCAGTTTCTGTATTCTATATACGTACTGTATACTAATGATACATTTTTAATATATTGGTTCTATATCCTTTTTATCATATACATATCTGTTCCGGTATGATTTGTCTAGAACTCAAAGTCGCTTAACACTATTCACTAAGGGGTGGCGTTAGTGAGACAACAGAGAGACAAACATAACACAGACACAGAAGGATGGAGAGGCCAATATTGGTGCAATATGTACCAAAGATTGGGGAGATTTCAAGTTTTATTACAAGTCATTGTCTGAGATTTTTTTGCGGGCAACCTTTCTTATAGTCTGTGTTTTCATTCCAGGATAAGATAAATAGGGAGTCTAAAGACGAACTGGAAAGGTTCCTGCAAGACCTCATGAAGTTCAACAATGACTTCAGTCTTCATGAGAACATGGAGACGGCGTGTGAGAGCCAGACACACACGGAGATCCTGGCCCTGGAGGAAGAAGTGGAAGCATTATACAAAGGTGATTTAAAAACAAGGTCACACATGAATCCAAGTCAAGAACGTCAGAAGAACATGCCAATGATGTGATCAAGCAAGTACTGTAGGTTGCATGAAGCACATGTAGCCCCTCTTGCTCATTTCAGATCTATCATTTTAATAATAACCAGAGTGACCATGTACAGAATCAAATGTCGTCTTTTCTAGTATAAAGACCCACACAAAATACACTTTTCTCACACCCAGGAAAATGTCATGCCTGGGTGTGTAGTATGGTAGGAACATAGTAGTCAATGAATTATAGTCCTGTCATAGTCGTGCATACAGTAGCATTGAAATAGTGTAGAAGTTTTCACTACAATTTGAGGAAAGATACAATTTACACTGTGTGGGACTAGGATCTCTCTAGCAAAACTGACATGAAAGAACCAGATTCATTATTAAATAGAGTAAAAGTGGTTGGTGGTATTATATTATAATTCACGACTTAATGACTGTATGGACAGTAAAATAAGCCTTTCAGCTTATAATGAGATGGAGTCCGTGCAAATAAGCATCAGGCCTGTTCTCTGACATTTTAAGTTCTGTGCTGCTCACGCGCTCCAGCACACCGGGCCTCCATTGTGCTAACGAGACTCGGGTTCTGGACACTCGTGTCTGTGGTCAAATAATTAGCCATAAAAGTAAAATACCGTAAAAGTTCGAAATGAGTGTTGAAGACGGACCATCATCAAAGTTTAATTAGTCAATTGAAATGGAGTTTTTCGCCTGCGGTATGAGGATGTCATTAAATGATTGGGAATCGGAATAGTTACAAGTGTGGAGAGAAAGAATAAGTAGTGGAAATATGAGGAAGCACGGTTATAATTGTCTAGGGGAATTCTACGTGATCATTTTTAACTCGCATTTTGTTATCAGCCAAATATGTAATGATTTTTTTGTAACAGAAAATGCAGATGCGATGGTTTATGGCGATGCAATAGACTGGGATTTTTAAAGCCTAGCAAGTTTTAATTCTACACTACACTTTGATGTGGTTTGAGCCATTTTCTGTAGTTCTACAAGATTGCTCCCATTGGACTTGCCAGTGAAGACCAATCTCCTCGCATTATAGTATTTCTGGACTCGGGGGAACTTCATTCACTGATTGCTTGTACTAAAAAAAATATAGAATTTTTTAAAAATGCCCACATTGCAGCCTTTGCAATATAGATAATGTGTTCTTTCATTGTGCAGTGTCAATATAAATTCAATATATAGTCCATCCCTACTGGTAATTATCTTCAGCAAGCTAAGCTACCTCCTCTCCTCCTCCTCCTCCTCCTCTACAATCAGAGATGGATCTCATGAGCCAGAGGGATAGTCGTATGAACTCCATGCAAGAGGAGAAGAGAGCTCTCCAGCGAGAACTACAAGGCCTGGATCATGTCAGGAAAGGTAAATACTTTTTTGGGGCAGATGAATGTGGTGCTGTCCATGGTGCTGAAAGAGCACATACAATGCTGCTACAACACTCACACTGATCAGATCACGGTAGACTACATTGTGGTGACAACCCTCTAGTGCAAACGTTTTTTTTTCTTTTTCTTTTACAGCTTCAATTTGATAGCTGAAGTTGGGACATTAAAATGCATTCGGGTTGTAATAACCGACAGTCAGCATATGTGTGTCTGCTTTACAAGCCCCTTTTAGACAGAGAAGCCAGCAAAAAGGCATTATTGGAAATGCAACATCACTAGCTCCAAACCCAGTCACACTCCACGGCCAGTGTGAACCGTTAACATTAACCAAGCCAATACCGCCTTAACAAGAATCCAGAAGGTAGTTGTTTAAAAGGGGGAGAGTGTTTCCTATTTCACTTTCCCCACATAGATTGTCTTTGCTAGTCCACAGTTCCAACCGGTGACATCCGAGCCTGCGTCTTTACCTTCTAAAGCCACCCCAGTTAATGTTTGCAAAGTACAATGTGTCTGTACTGTATCATTTCAAGGTATTTATTAAAGTACAATGTGTCTGTACTGTATCATTTCAAGGTATTTATTAAAGTACAATGTGTCTGTACTGTATCATTTCAAGGTATTTATTAAAGTACAATGTGTCTGTACTGTATCATTTCAAGGTATTTATTTGGTGGTTGATGTGTTATTCTTACCTACAGGCCTGGATCGCCAATTGAGCGAGGCTGAAGCAATGACAGAATCTCTGCGAGCGGACAGTCTGATTGTCAGTCAGAAACCTCTCGCTGACAGCACCTGTCTCAGGTGAGCATCGTCACCTGTCAAGGGGAGGGCTACACATTTGGGCACACAGACAGACACACTATACCTGATGTAGTTGCAATTATGTAATAATAATATAGGATGGAATCAAAATAATAACGCAAACATGTACTTTTATATAAGCCACTTTGTTCAAAGCAAAGGCTGCAAGACAAAAAAAGCAACTAAAGCACAAAGGGGGGGGGGGGGGGACCCTCAACCAATAAGAGTAAAAGCAGTGCTAATCACTTTACTGTAGCAGTTCACAGAAAATGCCTTTCTGCAGAGAAACGTTTGAGGGCCTATTTTAATATGCATTGCAATGTGTGCAGTTAGGCAGTCTGACACAAAGCGAGGAGCCAGGGTTGAAAAGTCTCCCCACCATAGTTCTCCGAGGCGTCCTCAGAGCATCCTGATATTCTCAATAGAGCTGGCAGGGCAGCTGGGATGTTTAATTAGTTGGGGAGATGTTGGCAGTGTGTTCTCCCTAAGCCTCTTGTGAAGGCTGTCTTCACTGCACTCACCTCACCAGCTCGGTCTAGTTTTCTGTAATATAACTGATGATAACTGTCTTATGTAATAGCCGGGTTGACTCTTAAGTAGGGCTGCCACTAACGATTATTTTCATAATCGATTCATCTGACGATTATTTTCTCGATTAATCGATTAGTTGTTTGGTCTATAAAATGTCAGAAAATGGTAGCAAATGACGATCAGTGTTTCCCAAAGTCCAAGATGACGCCCTCAAATGTCTTGTTTTGTCCACAACTCAAAGATTAGTTTACAGGAGTAAAGAAACCAGAAAATATTCACATTTAAGAAGCCGGAATCAGAGAATTTAGACCTTTTCTCTTAAAATTGTACTCAAAACGATGAATCGATTCTCAAAATAGTTGTCGATTAATTTTCAGACGATCGACTAATCGATTTAATCGTGGCAACTCTACTCTTAAGTATTGCTCAATGCACTGAGGGAAGGGGCAGAGAAAGGGAACGTTGCAGCGTGTTGGCACAGACAACCGGGATCGCACTGTAACGACACAGAACTACACACTATTCTGCCAGGCCCGTTAGACAGCGAGGTGTTATTTACAGCATCATTCACTCACACTGTGAGAATGTGCTGAATAGACCGGTAAGCCCACCACCACCACCACCACCACCCTTCTGTCTGTCTCTCTGCCTCCTTCCTGGCTGGAGTCCGGATGTCCAAGTGTAAATAACAGAACATTTAAGGCCATTTGGTTTAATTAAGGCTTTGATCTGTAGCGTATTTCATTCAGTCAACAAGTAGGGAAAAAAAGGAAGTAAAGCCTAATGTGATTGATGCAGGGAAGTGTGTACGGGAAGATGGATGAGGGGTAGAGAGTTGCACATTCACACTGAGTGCGTACACGCAACCAGCAAATCAACACACAAAATCGTACATCACTTGGAGTTTTGACTGCAAAAATTTATAACTTTCGCTGCATGTGGTGTCGCCGTTTCCTGGATCAACTTGAGTAA
Organism: Poromitra crassiceps; assembly: GCF_964638095.1. Lineage (NCBI taxonomy): Eukaryota > Metazoa > Chordata > Actinopteri > Beryciformes > Melamphaidae > Poromitra > Poromitra crassiceps. Next base: position 17,821,597 of record NC_139647.1, read on the forward strand.
ACAGAGGAACATAATCATCCAATCCGTCAATGGATTAATGCGGTACGAATGTTGGCATCAAGCGCGCAAACACGTAAATAACACTGTAAGAGCCATGAGCTAGCAAGCATTATGCTAGGAAGACTTATCATCCGTAATGTTGTCTACGCTAAGCTATCAGTCAAATTGGACCAACAGTGTAGGCCTCTGTATGCTTCCAGAGCCACTGTAGCTGTCTACAATAATAATAATACATACACAACTTTCTTAAACACATTGTATGAGTTGCCGCCATCAATATTATTTATTTGATGTTGCAGCTGGTGTAATGCATTGGCATATCTCTTGGGGTTATGAGTAGGAGGCACTGGCAGCCTATGTCGCGAAATCAATGTATCAGTGGACTACTTTAAAAGTGTTAATATTTATGTAGAGAACCAGCCAAACAAGAATGTTTGTGTTTGTTGTATGTAGCTTACTGAGCTGTAGAGTACACAACCTTGTAAACTAAAGATGTCCAAGGCGCAGTGACGACATAGCGAATACGTTCAGGAGCCTTTCTTTGTGACATGGTTAGGCAAAGATTAAAACAGTGCCGGTGTGTTCCAGCACATAGGGAGCTTTTATTTTGGTACCCTGTTCCTGTAAGCTATCGTTGACTTACTACTTCCTTATTTGACTCTCTGCATGACCATTCCAAAGAGCATCCGATTGTGTGTTTTGCACTTGGCCCATAAGCAACCCAGATATACTGTAGTGCTCCTTCAGTCATTTTTACCACGGCGCTGGACCAGCAGTCCTGCCGGGGTCATGAGATGGAAAAGTCAGGACAGTCAATCAGACACTCAGTCACTCATGGACGTTTAGTGGGAAAATGGCCGTAGCTCGGGATAGAAAGGTGGGAGAAAGTCATGATTCGAGGGGTGGGTAGGAATAGTGGTTAGGGGGATATGGGTGGTGTTTGGGGGGGGGGGGGGGGGGGGGCGAGGTTAGTAGTACTAGACTTTAGAATTTTGAAACATATTGTACACAATAGTGACACCCTGGACTCAACCTCCCACAATCCACCACACCCTCACCTCTGACCGTCGGCTCACTTTGCACTGACTCACCTGCACACAATCAGGACTGATGACCTGACCAGCACACCTGTCACCCGCCCTTTCTAAACACTTTCAGTTCTTCCCTTGGTTGAGTTGTCCTGTTGCCTCTGCTTGCTGCAGCTTCCTCCTCGTGTGCATATATTATGACATAAAAGCCCCCAGCCCTTAGCTTACCTTTGGATCACATACTTTTATTACCCACTCCTTATCATATCCATTTTACCCTACAATAAAACATTGCACTTAAACCTCCTATCATGTGCTCCTTTGCCCTAACCGGAAAATACCATTGAGTTAAAACCCAACCTACGGTCAGACTCTCCCTATTCCGACTTAGTTTCCCTCCATCACAATATTTTCTTCCACATATTGTCAAAGATCATGCTAACGTGCTGTTCTGCCAAGACGGACTGGTTGAGACCTCTCATATAATGTGTCTGTTCAATTAGATGAATCGGAGAATTGAGAAGCTCCTTTTCTTTGAGACATATGGGTGGTGGACGAGTGTTTCCCCACCTTGTTTGCAGTATGTTCTTCTCCCCCCACAAAGACACTTCCTGTATTTAATGAATGACTGGAGATCAATAAAGTTCCAGGAAGGAAGAGTCCCTGTTATTGCTGCTGATGCTACTAGTTTAGATAATGCACCTTATCGCTCTACTGTCGTCATAACAACAACCCCCCAAACATACGTCCTAATGAAGATGCAGTCATGTTTGGTTTCTGTTTCTGTTTTTAAATCACCTTTTCAACATCTTAGTTTGCTTTCAAATGACCCAGCATTCCAATTAAAAGCGGTCCGCGTCGCTAAGACGTATTAGAATGACGTGCAAAATAGCCATATGCAATAATCTTTGCTTTCCCTTTTAACACGTTTGTGTATTTTGCTCAGCCTCCTTCTCTAGTTCCTCCTCGCTGCACTCACTTATTGTCACAGCGTGTCTCCTCTCCAGTGTCTCTCTGTCTTTTACGTCCCCTGTCCCTTCCACCCTCTCTGTCTGTCTCTAATGCCCCCCCCTCCTCTGCTTGCGTTGCCTCCTTAAATCATGCGTGTGGTAAGCATGTCCTGTTCATCCGTCAGCCTGGTTTCACAGAGGCCCTTCCTTCATTACGCGCGGGCTGATTAGCCTGGGGAAGTGCTGAGGATGTGGCTTTGGAGGAGAGGATGAGATGAGAGAGAGAGAGAGAGACCCCTCTCACTCCTCCTCATGACCATCCATCCTGAACTGAAGCCATCAATCCTGTCTTCAATCACTGGCAGCCTCCATTTAAAAGGCATAATTTAACTCTCTTGCTTATTGATTGGTGGAAATTGAAAGCGTGTCAATTTGAACGAGTGCTTGTGTGGTCTTTTAAAAAGTGTTCAGTGTGCAAAAAAACACAGGGTGGGCTAACTGGCGTGGCTGATTCACTGTCACACCGCAGCGCGCCAGCAGTGCCTGTACGTGAAATCAAAGTTACTACTGTACAACGCCACCGGAAATGATAAGTTGCTCGAGATCTCAGCGCGTGATGATTTAGGAATCCTTTTTTTTGCATCTGTGATTTTTCTTTTGAGCCACTTAAAATAAATTAAAAATAAACAATCAGAAACTAGTTGGCACTTAGGGGCTTTTCTGAGACGGATGGACGAACGATCTTCAAAGATGCCGTTTGTAGGATTTTCTTCATTGCTGCTTCATCACTTGTGAGGGGTCATTGATGACATCATTGGGTTAGGGTTAGGGTCATCACTGCAGAAAACACTGCTCTCCATGACACCAGTTTCTTCCTTATTTTTTTAAATAGCCAGTCCACACTGTTAACCCATTGATACCTGATGCAGCATTTGCGTGTATATCCCCTCATTTGTGTGTGTATCCCTTTAAGACCGCGAACCGGTCTTAAAGGGATACACACACAAATGCTGCATCAGGTATCAATGGGTTAAGCTGTGGCTACACTGATCTGTCAGAAAATGGACAGAATTATCTGAGGCATAGATTTCTGTTCGCTGGGCTGTTTTGAAACGTCAGCATTCGTCAATTAAAAAACAGTAGGAATGAAATTGAATCGAATTGAAATGAACGGAGACGGACAGACACGACGGACAAGTGTCTGTCACAGCCTTAAGTCTTGCTGCTCCAAACATCATGCTGCTGTGTTTGAAAAGCACTTATATTTGCCCCCCCAAAATTACGATTTATAAGTTTCACAGAAGCGTGTAGAGTTTAAGAAATACTGCCATTGGTTTTCAGACTGTGAAAATGCAATTCTAGCTTTAGTTGCTCAGTTTATTGTTTCATTAACTTCCAATAAAAGAAAGAAAGACTCAGCGTGTGGCGGATGCGCGCGTAGCTCTGTATAGATCTTTCAAACACCTACCATGACACTTTAATCATAGCCCAGGCATCTATTTGCCTCAACAACAAAAATCCATGCTGTTATTGGATACAGCTATTACACCGAGACGCAAAGCAGAACAATATATACACCATCTAAAATACTTCTAAAAAAAATATTGCATTTTCTATCTTCACAAGTCAAAGAAAGTCCAAGTCACATAGCCACATAGCCTATCTCCTACGGTATGAGACTGACTTTGACTAAAGACAGCAGTATTTGGATGTTTTAAAGGCACAGTAATGTATCTAACATCACACTATCTAATATGTATTCACTGATGAATCTGATGATTTTCTTTAGTGATTGTTACAGGTTTATTAGAAGCATGTCCACGGCCAAATGGATCGTTCAAACTGACCCCTTTCACCTTCACTTTAATCTGGGACACTTTTATTATGATACTATTTACTTTTTATGAAGCCACTGTTTATTGTTGTGCTTAATGTTTATTTTATTCTTTGTGCTCGTCATTATGTGCAGATCAGATTCCCCTCAGCAATAAAGATTCCCAATCATTCATGCCCCTCCTCCATTCAGTGGTGGGGGGGGGGGGTGTTGTAACCCCCCCCTTTCAATACAGCATTGTGCAAGCAGCAAAAGCTTTACGGGCCATTTCAACAGTCAGGAAGTGTGAGAAACTTTGATTTTACTTTTAATTAAGTTGCTGAGTTTAGTTTGATTTAATTACATTTTGTTCAGTTGCACAGTGTTATAAAACACAAAAGCAAGCTACTGTACCAAAAACAGCAATAGAACGCAATGATACAAACACAGAAAGACGAGAAACAAAACTAATTTGTGCAGGTGAGATAAAAAAAAAAAAAATCAAATTAAAGCCCCATTCAGTAAGTTTTCCAAGTTTTGCTATTGGAGAAACTGCGCCCTCTGCGTGCATTAGTATCAATAACGATATCGCCGTTCAAAGTCAACAAAACACAGCGCCAGAAAGCTCTATGTACATGTTGTGACATTGGGTACTCACCACGTGATGAAATAATAATCCATAGTTCCGTGAAACATCATTTTCGTAGCAAATCCGAATCGAGTTACTTCCTTGTTTTCATGCAGACAGCGCTTCCGCTGTACAGCGCATGCGCGCGTCCTTTTCTTTTTTCTTTTTTCTTACCTCGGGACGCTGGCAGCAAACTGCTTAGTCCCAGGGCTGGCCAATGGAGGGCGGTGTGGGATAAATGAAGGCGAGAGTCTCCCTATTACAAGTCAATCTACCATGTCCTAAGACTAAAAAGCTCTTATATTACAGTAAAAAATGTCAAAAATCTTACTGATTGGGGCTTTAATATATAGGTTAAAAATGCTGAAGCTTCTCTTTACAGTAAGCCGGTCCTTTGCAGTTACATTGTCATGTGATTGATATTGTCATGTGATTGATATTGTCATGTGATTGATATTGTCATGTGATATTGTCATGTGACTGATATACGTTTTATTTGTTTCCCAGACTGAAGAAGGAGCTTGAGAGACATAAGGAAGGAGAGCTGGAACTTGTGCGCGAGGCCCTCATCTCAGAGATCCAGTTCCTGCAGTCAGTAAGTGACCATCTTCTCAACAGGTTTTCATTCAGAAAATCTTCCCCTTTTGAAACGGTGTTTAACTCTTTCCCCGCCAGTCACATGACATAGCGGCATTTAGCGCTTCCCCGGCAAACACGTGTTTCCACGGCAATCCGTGTTTCCGCTGTTATACGATAGATGGCGCTCTCTTAGGCACCGTGTGAACTGGCACTTGCAGTGTTAAAAACATGCGAGACAAGAGTGCGGCCCCTCCTCTCCTCTCCCGAGAGCGTGCTGAAATCTCCCTGCGTACCGGTGTTAAACTGTGAAAACAGCAAGGGACACCAATATGCATCTGTGCTGCATAGTTCACTGTAACACCAGCCAGTATCTGCCCTCAGAGACATTTGAAAAATGTCATTCATTTCATTTGAAAAATGCATTTTTCTCAGCTTTCTGTCGGACGTACAGACATTTTTGATGAACACTACCTACCTACATTCAAGTGTTGATCACTAAAGAACGGATGAAGGTAGTCCACCACAAGCTCATTGGTTTCGCTGATATTGAGCTTCAGGTGATTGTAACCGTGTGACGAAGCTCCCCATGAGTCTTATGTAAAAAAAAAAGGCTCTAAATGAAGACGGCATTTTTCTCACTGGAAATTATTCACTTTTTGCCCAAAAATACACTTATACCTTTATTAAATTCCATCAAAGTCTTCAAGTCTGGACAGACATGGATGTAAACTGCAACTTGACAGCGAGGCGGTTGTTTCTAGTTTTAGTTATATTTGCCCGTTTAACCATCACTGAAAAATAATACAAAAATTGTAAACGAATGCCTTTGCATTAACTTTGTTTTTGTTTTGACTTTAATCACTTGCTGTTTAACCAGCAGTGACCATTTTTTTCATTTACAGTCCATCAGATATGATGCCACGGTCTTACTTAGAATGATAAGAAATCCAAATTAGATTTCTGTTCCGCATCATACTCTACTGTGTTCTGTGTAGGCGGTCATATAATCATGTTTTATGTTGTCTTTGTCTGTAGAAACTGGACAACAGCCAGGGCAGCCAGCAGTAGGCAAGTGAGAGAGAGCTAAACCAACAAACCAAGACAGTGTTTTTTTGTGATGCGTGTCCAACAGACATTACATGTTACATAATACAGGTGTTAGCCTAGTCTGTTCTTTATATTCACTGGGAATGGTTACATGAAAAAGGAGCAAATTGCATTGATTTATTATCATTATGATTACCGGTATTGTTATTATATATTTGTTTAATGAAACATTTGTTGGGGATGTTCGAGTTTTTCATCTAAAATATTACATTTGACATTGTATTAGAAATATAAGGACATACACATACAGACAGTGACAAACACTGCATCGTAGTATGTTTCAGTTACTTGTGTGTGTGTGTGTGGGGGGGGGGGGCATCGTGTGTGTGTGAGATCTCTGACCTCAGTCATTGCTAGTGAAGTATCAAAAGAAAGTGATTATATACTGACCTCTAGTGGCATTGCTATATCACACTGTGATAACATACAAAATGTACACATTGTATAAAAGCACATCACAGTATTACAGTTTCGATGTGGATGTGCAAAATGTTAGTGTGTTGAATTCAATTATTCTGTGGTTGTTGCAGCCGAATAATTAGTTACTCTGTTATGTATTTTCATTGCATTTCATTAAAGCACCAAATCTTTCATTTGTTTTGGCATCAGAAATGCATCTTAACCCCCATTCCCTGCTTCATCCCAACTTAATAATGAATACCGCATAAACAGCATAACTTAATACCGCATAATCATGCTTATTCAGGTATAGTCCACATGTCCTTTGTGACTGTTGGAAAAAAAGAGAAGGAAAGTAAGAGCAAACCACTTAAAGTTGGTCCTCAGCCCAGGCTGATTGTCTACTGCCACCTAATGGGAAACGTGTGACATCACAACTCAGCACCAGTAATCCGTCAGTCCAAAGGCTGCTAGACAGTCATTTCCATAATTGTTGATTAGAGGGTCTGTGGTCTACAGGGTAATTATGTGGGTCATTTTCTCTCTGATTACAGTGACCACTAATAGAATGATTTGGAATGTCAATAGCTAATGAGTTGCTGCAATCCCATTTGACTCTGTGACTTTGACCTCAGTGAGCTACCTCTGGATGATGTTGTCGGAAACCAGAGTGGGACGGACAGAGCGCGCCATTTGGCTAAGTGGCTAACCTCATCTGAACTGCCGCTGTCATGTGTACCTAGGCATTAAGCATCCCAATCCAGAATGATTTGTGCCGTAAAGTTAGATTGGAGAATATAACATTCTATTCACCTTATTATAGTGGCCGCCATTGGGTCAGTCTTAAGGTCCTTTACACATCGGGAGCGTTTGTTTCGTGCGATTAATTCACACGTCAATAATATTTTCCGAACCTATATCGGTCAATGCAACCGTGCATACCAACGGCGAAGTTTCGCCGAGCGTTATTGCGGTGTTTATTTTTTTTGAACCACGGTCGATTTTTCAGAAATTCGCTTCCGACGTGTGCACATCTGTGGCTGTGATTGACAGGTGGGTCAAAACTCGCATCGCAATGTCGTGCCGTATATTCGCATCGCTCTTGACGTGTAACGACCTTTAATATTTAATAAAGTTTGATCCTGAATCTCGACAGATTTTTCCCCCTTGAACGCTATACAGTAGAACCAAGCCTCCTCTAAAATAAAACACCAATGTCTCAGTCTTAACCACCCACTTACCAGTCTATTTCTTATAACTGAAAAGAGAGCAAATCTGGATTTTTTACCAAGCAGCAGCTCTTATGAAGGAACTAAAGTGCCAATCATGTGCTAATTGCAGTAATATATTTTACTGCCATGGCATGGAATTGTGTTGCTGTGCGACGGCTGCACGCCCTGACACTCGGCAAATTACACAGATACAGATGTCAACAAAGGACAATTATCAATTAACATGCCAAGGAACAGCAATCAGTGACAAGACGGGAAAACCACTTTTAATTTTGAAGCAGCACATGTCTTTGAATTGATTCCACTTCCACATGTACATTTTAATTTCTCACTGCTTCAAGCAGACCAAAACAATCACGATAGCCGTGGTCGACATCGTTCTCCCCTTCGTCGTGGTCATCCGCACACAAGACAGGTGGACTCTGGGTCTCCGTCGATGCCTTGGTTCTTCAGCTCGGCGATAAAATTGTGAACGGTGCTGTTCTGTAGATCGCTGCTGCTCTTGGTCCTCAGGCAGTCCTGGTCTTTTGGAAAATAGGCCGTCGGTGCTCCTGAAACCTGACTAGGTAATTCTGGGGAAAGGAGACAGGGAGTCAAGTTCAACGCCACCTTCATTTTAAACCGCCCCACCAGAGCTACCATATAGCATAGCAATATAGAGCGAGATGGTTTTGACACATCGTTTTAAGGTCCTGCTCAAATCAAAAGTGAGAGCACAGAACAAAAATACACTCAAAAGAGGGAGAGATTGTTGTAACGTAGCTCTTGTTTTGACCTTAACAGTAGCAATCGTACAGATACAGCAAATTGTTGTGGAATGGAACTGTGGACTGATTGACAGAATAGAGCCTTACGCTTGCAGTCTGCCAGCCTGGTTCCTCCTGTGTACATGGTACTCCATTTGTATCTTGTGCTCGCACTGCATTCCTCGTACAGACGACTCCTCCTGGACCATTCAAAATCAAATCCCTGTGAAAGGAAACACAAATTAAACATTAAAAACATAAAAAAAACAAAATCATAAATAATCATCCGCTTATCTGTTTTCAGGCAGAACTGTAAAGAAAAAGTGTTTGTATGTAGCGAAAATACAGATTTTCATTAAAATATGTCGTTTTTTTGCAAGTCATATACATCACGTACAGCATTGCACATAGGTTTGCAGTAGCGCTTGCTACTGACGGTGGCACACACCAGCCCTCCATGGCTGTGCACTAATGCTGCGGGGCATTTTGTGGGCTCTGCTCCTTCACATTCTGTTGGTATTAATAAATGAGAATCATTCAAACATTTTAGTGCTGCGCAATATATGGATGGGGGGGAAAATCACATTAGGCTGAATGGCGATACATGATATATATCTCAGTATTTTCTATGCAGTGGGCTAAATGTTCAGTTAAGTCAAAGCCACGTGTGAGACTGAGGTGTCACACGCACGTTTATTAACAGAAGACTGTACTTAACCAAATATCTGTATCGATATTGTGACGATATTGTAGGGATGACTGGTGCTTTCACAAAATCTTTACACAATGACATTTCTGATCAATACTCATCAGTGATGTGGATAATATAAGGACTATGTGGATAAGGGCAAATAATAGAACGGCTAGAACAGGCTGACGACTAGTTCAGAAAATGACATCACTTTACTCTGTAATGCAGCCTTTCAGACCAGGAAAAGACAACATTACGATATCCAAAATCTAAGATGGTATCTACAGTAGTCATTTAGGGTATTGACATATCTTTAGGCAAAATAAAAGGTTAAACCTTTAGCAACAAGAAGCATGACACAGAAACCAGAAACACTGTCTGCTGTTAGCTGCTGTTAGATTAGCATGTCAGTGGTCAGGATCAGAAAACACATGGGCTATCTGTACCCCCCCCCCCCCCCCCATCACCACCACGTCTCTGGCTCCTCCTCCTCCTCCTAGCTCCTCCTCCTCCTCCTACCTCCCAGCTGGTTGTTGTGCAGCGTGTCACCGAGAGTCCTCACAGAGTACAGCAGTGCAGCTTTCTGCTCCGTGCTCCACTGAGACAGCAGGGCCTCGCCGGACTCTGCTGCCACCTGTTGGCCAACATCAGAAACAACACTTCCGTTCCACCTGTGCACTATGTCATCTCCTCTCCCTCTTGGAGCATGTGGCGTCGTGGAAAGCAATGTACAGACATTTAACCCATTGATACCTGATGCGGCATTTGGGTGTGTATCCCTTTAAGACCGCGAACCGCATGACTTAAAGGGATACACACACAAATGAGGGATATACGGTACACGCAAATGCTGCATCAGGTATCAATGGGTTAAATAAAGATGTGCGAGACAGACACCCATACTTTACCTTGAGATCAGATGAGAGACGCTCAAAATGACTGTTCACTAGAAGTTGCCAGCTGACATCATCGCAGTGGCTCTGCTGTGTGTGGGAAACAGTGATCATCAGACCTCTCTGGAAGTACCAGATGCAACACTTCAGCAGAAGTTGAATGACACAATACTTTGGCGCTTAATCACAAAGGAGATGGAAACGGATGAGTTCATTAGAAAACACCTCTGCAGACCTAAATCCAACTGAAACCACATCAGATTTCATTGAAGTCGAGGATGAACTTGAAGAAAATGAGAAAAATAACCTAGTTTGAGCTTTATAATATACGGTACATTGTTTTTGTACTTTTTATTGCAAAAAAGTAACTAACGTTTACTCTGAGACTGAGTACATTTTAAATTAGCTACTTTTTACTTTTACTCGAGTACATTTTTTACACCAGTAATTTCACTTCTACTTAATGAAACTTTCAACAACGTAACAGTACTTCTACTTTATGTAGATTGTTTGGTACTCTTTCCATCCCTGCATAATAGATTCACAATATACTGTATAGCCTGCTGTAAGTACAGTACCTCCACTGCACTGATGGGGGAGCTGACACTACATGCTAACTGCTGTAATTAGCATACACTGCACACTGGCTGTCACTACTATTGCTCAGTTGTGAATCCATTTGGAGTCCAATCTCAGTAGGACATGCATGCAAACACACACACACACATACTCGCACTCACACACACACACACACACACACACACACACACCAACACCAACGCACACACATGACCTCCCCACCAACCATCAGACACACTCGGTGACTCCGTGTCAGTCACTAAGTTGTGCCACGAAGGACGACTGTGTGTAAATAATTCAGCGTGGATGTTATCCATTATAGATGTCTGACGATCTGGGAGCAGATGAATTATTGAGGCTTTTAGGAAGAGCGATTGAGCTCATTAACACGGAGAATTGCTTCTTTACGTTTGATTTGAGGAACAAAGATTAGGCCTGGGAATGGCCCTCGCAGGCTGCCATTATCTTCTTACCAAGATGTTCTTTCACTACACTGTGCTTGGATTCTTTGGCACACTTTTTCTTTTTTTAATTTCCATTTCATTAGATAAATGAATCTGTGTTGTCTGGAATTCTATTAACATAAGCCACACTACTGTGGCCATGCGGCTTATACTAATATCTATTAATCCTTCAGATTACATCGACTTCATGTTCACAATTAGAGGATAAGTAGACAGTGAGAAAATATGAGATGTTTGTTGATTATTATTTTTTTTAGCCATAAACTACTAAAACTGAAAGGAAAAAGGAGATTGGACATTATTTTCCACTTAAGACAGTGTTGTACTCTGGTATAGCGGGGGGGGGGGGGGGGGAGCTCTGTTATCTTTACAACCATCCACCAAAAGTATAACGCAGGCCTGCTTTATTGCACAGTCCAAATCTTTGTGACATAAAGAAAATAAGTCGCACTTTCGACGAAACATGTTAGTGTAACCATTAAAACACAGCAGAGTTTTCTTTATGTTACTTTGAATTTTCATTAGTCTGCACCTCTTCAAACTTTTTGGGTGTGCTCCACTCTATATACTTTGAACAGTCCAAATCTTTGTCAAAACGTGCCATTTTCAGAGTGTAGGGGGCTAGCTCGCTAGCTTGCGTCGTTGTTGTTTCACAGCGCCGGAGGGGTTCGTGAGCGGACATGCAGGGAGCGGAAACTAACGGCTCACTGCCATAACAGCTCTGGCCAACATTACAATGCTAACTTTAGCTGCATGGTAGTACAAGTATAGCCAACTAACTTGCTATGCAAACTATACCTCTAATAACTAACAGCATGAATTTGACTTCCCCCCCTTCTTTTCTATTTTTCAAAAAAATCAGAGGTGGGCAACTGCCCCCTCAATTTCAATGGGCATGACGCCTCTGCTTCCATCTGTGCACTGTGTCATCTCCTCCTCGCCTCTCCCTCTCGGAGCATGTGGCGTCGTGGAAAGCCGTGGACAGACATTTAACCCATTGATACCTGATGCAGCATTTGTGTGTGTATCCCTTTAAGACCGTGAACCGCGTTGCGCGGTTCACGGTCTTAAAGGGATACACACACAAATGAGGGATATACATGCAAATGCTGCATCAGGTATCAATGGGTTAAAGAAAGATGTGTGAGACAGACACTCATACTTTACCTTGAGCGTAGTGGTGCAGTTCTCAGGCGTCTCATCGTGAGCTGCGGCGGGGAACAGGACTGCAAGCAAACAAGAGACATATCCATGTACAGCTATATATCTTTCTATGCATTTTGTGTACAGGGTTCAGCCACATACTCCCATCTCCCGTGTCTATTATAAAACAATTACCTGCTAGTGAGCACAAATAAAACAATGTTCCTCTTATTGCCATGGTTGTTGAATTCTAAATTTTCTCCGCTAAAACTGAAGTCTGAAAGCTGTGTCAGGCATATTTATTGACTCAACTCTGGGGAGTGGGCAAAGTTTAGAGCATTGGCCAATCAATACATGCCGTGGTGTCGAGACAAATGTGTTGTAACATGAACTTTGAGTCTATTACATTTACTCTAGTTACGGTAATTGAGTAGCTTTTTTGTGTACTTGTACTTTTTTGGGTAGTTTTTAAAATCAGTAATATTTTGCTTTTACTTAAGTCAATTTTGTTTGAAGTAAATAATGTATTTTGTTACATTTTAAAGCCACATTCAGCAACTTTTCCCAAGTTTTGCGATTGGAGAAACTGCGCCCTCTGCGTGCAATAGTATCGATATCGCCATTCAAAGTCAACAAAACACAGCGGCAGAAAGCTCTATGTACACGTTGTGACATCGGGTAGTCACCACGTGATGAAATAATAATCCATAGTTACGTGAAACGTCATTTTCGTAGCAAAGCCGCACCGAGTTACTTCCTTGTTTTCATGAACACAACGCTCCCGCTGTACAGCGCATGCGCGCATCTTGCCTCCGGGACGCAGGCACCAAACTGCTTAGTCCCAGGAGAGATAAGGTCCCCGGCACACTTTGTCTTTTTTTCCTTTCCATTTCATTAGATAAATGAATCTGTGTTGTCTGGAATTCTATTAACATAAGCCACACTACTGTGGCCATGCGGCTTATACTAATATCTATTAATCCTTTAGATTACATCGACTTCATGTTCACAATTAGAGGATAAAGTAGTAGCCTGGGTAAACCCAGCCCCCACGTGACCTGCTCTCAGACCTGCTTGTGACTAGTGAGCAGGGTCTGTCTGAGAGCAGGTCACTGGGGGCTGGGTTTACCCAGGCTAGATAAGTAGACAGTGAGAAAATATGAGATGTTTGTTGTTTTTCTTTTTTTTTTGCCATAAACTACTAAAACTGAAAGGAAAAAGGAGATTGGACATTATTTTCCACTTAAGACAGTGTTGTACTCTGGTATAGCGGGGGGGGGGGGGCTCTGTTATCTTTACAACCATCCACCAAAAGTACAAAGCAGACCTGCTTTATTGCACAGTCCAAATCTTTGTCAAAACTTGCTATTTTCAGCGTGTAGGGGGCTAGCTTGCGTTGTTGTTGTTTCACAGCGCCGGAGGCGTTTGAGAGCGGACACGCAGGGAGCGGAAAGGGATTTCCCTTCCCCTGAGATGCTCAGCGCCAATGGCAGAGCTTAGTCAGAATAGTGCACGCATCTTGCCTCCGGGACGCAGGCACCAAACTGCTTAGTCCCAGGAGAGGCCTTTGGAGGGCGCTGTGTGACCAATAGAGGTGACATTCTCCCTGTTACAAGTCACACTACCATCCTCAATGACTAAAAAGCTGTTATATTAAAGTCGAGGTGAACCCGTTCGTCACGTGCATCTGAGTCCGTTTCAGACTGAAAACAAATTGAGAGGCGGACCATATACGGTGTCGATTATTTGATTTGACAATTCTGAGGACTGGCTTTGGCATTGGCCAATCCTGGCGTGTTCCACCCCCAAATCGGGTGGGATTCAGCATGTTGTCGTGCTACGCGAGTGGGATCCGCGGAGTACCAGGCAGCCACCGGCTTCGTGCGGAGCGAGCGGACAATCCGATACAAGGGGTGCTGCCCGCCCGCCTGGAAACTCCGAGAGACGACCCCTGACAGCCAGGGAGGCTGTCAGGCTCGGAGGCGCGCGCCATTATCGTTAGAAATGTAAATAATATTCCTGGAATACGTGTTTTAACGAGCCAGTTACATTTCTTTGCATTTTTAGAGATTATTGTTTTTGTTTTTTGTTCATGTTTCTAACAATTGGCCAAGTTAGTACTTAGTTTATGGGATAGGAATTCTGCCAGATGACAGGCACTAGGCGCCATCTTCTCTTTCTTTTGGAAGAGAAAATTATCCTGAAATGAAGATTTGATTGACAGCTGCATGTTGTGATATGATTGGTTGAAATGGGGTAGAAATTTGATAGTACTAGGTGACGTCAGCAAACTGTACATTACTGTTATCAATGAAATCTTGAAAAATGAACTTTTGATGTGAAAAAGTGTGAAAAACGAAAGAAATTAGACTTTTGTGATTTTGTTTGCATACATTATCAAATAGGTGCACTGCATACCCAGGTATTTGAACTAAAAGAAAAGAAAAGTCATTTTTGGGTTCAGTTCGACTTTAAGCTGAAAAAGTTACTGATTAGGGCTTTAACCCATTGATACCTGATGCAGCATTTGCGTGTATATCCCTCATTTGTGTGTGTATCCCTTTAAGACCGCGAACCGCGTCATACGGGGGGGGGGGGGGGGGGGGGGGGGGGGGCTACGCTGTGTGTGGGAAACACAGTGAAAATGAAAATGAAAGCACAGTGATCATCAGACCTCTCTGGAAGTACCAGATGCAACACTTCAGCAGAGGTTGAATGACAGAATACTTGTGCTTAATCACAAAGGAGATGGAAACGGATGAGTTCATTAGAAAACACCTCTGCAGACCTAAATCCAACTGAAACCACATCAGATTTGATTGAAGTCGAGGATGAACTTGAAGAAAATGAGAAAAATAACCCAGTTTGAGCTTTATAATATACATTATGTTTTTGTACTTTTTATTGCATAGGAGCGATAATACCCCCCCCCCCCCCCCCCCCCCTTCACTAGAAGTTGCCAGATGACATCATCGCAATGGAGGGCGGGGGAGTGGCTCGGCTGTGTGAGGGAAACAGTGATCATCAGACCTCTCTGGAAGTACCTTAATGCAACACTTCACCAGAAGTTGAATGAGCCCCCCCCCCCCCCCCCCCCCCCCCCCCCGAAAAAAGTAACTAAGTAACGTTTACTCTGAGACTTGAGTACATTTTAAATTAGCTACTTTTTACTTTTACTCAAGTACATTTTTTACACCAGTAATTTCACTTCTACTTAATTAAACTTTCAACGACGTAACAGTACTTCTACTTATGTAGATTTTTTGCTATCATTCACTCATTTGCTACTGGATATCAATATTCAGTCAAGGAAAATAGATTCACAAGCCTATGTATGTAAATATGTAATCGGCTCTGTCAAATTTGGCTCAAACATCCACTTGGACTCAAGAATGAACCGATTGGATTTTGGTGGTCAAAGTTCAAGGTCACTGTGACCTCACAAATGCCATTTTCATGCTCGTTAACGCGATATATCAGGAACGCCTTGACGGAATTGCTTCAAATTTGGCTCAAACATGCACGTGGACCCAATGAACTGATTAGATTTTGCTGGTCAAAGGTCAAAGTTGGACCCACAGTATGAATATATTATGAACTGAACCATTTTCGGCCTGAGGCTTTAGGTTCAATACGCATTGCAATCCGAAAACAGATCTTTCCTTGCTGAACGGTGCAACTGTTCTGCAAGGATATCATGGAAAACTAAAACTGAAGCAAAAAAGACAAAAGGTGTTAAACGTAACGTTACATTTAAATACGATTTTAAACTAGACTGCGGAAATAAACAAGTAAATAAATAAATAAATAAAATCAAGGACATTTCTCTGGAATTTCTACTTGTTTGCTGCATCGAAAACGTACCGAGCCGTGACACCACTGTCGTATCGAATCGAACCGTTTGTGCTTCAGCGCAGCGTGATTATTGGCACTTCGGTGATGCTTAGGTCAGGAACTTACAATCACGGTAAAGCACATCTCATCAAGTAATGTTGCAAAATTAAGACTGTGATGAGTTGACATTTACATCCAGGCCCTATCATTCAACTGACGGGCTGAATATCGAGGATGGAACTCATTTGCATACCAAGACACACCCACATGCACTCTCACACATACATACAGCACAGGTGTGCACTCGCAACTCGCATGGCTACTCACGCATACATATACATGAATACACACTCGTAAGCCGCCTATAGAGACACTGCATGAAATGGGCCACGCCCATCACGGGGGAAATCCGCTCCGTTCACTCCCATAGACCAGCGTCACTTTTCCTTGAATTAAACATAGCTAAAAGCTGTTGTGTGGTGGGGCTGTGCAGACAACAAATGTAAAAAAAAATCGCTAGTTAAAGTTTTTTTGTACTCCTGAGCAAAACAAGGAAGCCATTGAGAATTGGCGAGAAGGAAAATGTGGATCTAGCTGTCAAGGAAGTAAGTTGGAGTGTTCATCTTCCGTATATACGATCTTTTGGTGCAACACGCAACCATGCACGCGACATAGGAGAACGCCAGGATTGGAGGGGGAGTTTCTGTTTTCCCCCGTTTTGGGCGTGGCTTCCGAATGATGACGCGCTCCGCAGTGTCTCTATGACGGCCTGGTATAACCGTGATGATGAAATGGCGTGTCTGATAGCAACATCTCTCCTCTGTCTAACCTTTCTCCAAATGCCTGTGACATTCCCCCTGTGGTGTCTCTAACCTGTGGTGTCTACCTCCTTCACAGCGTTGTGCTGCTGCATTAGCCAGCCATGGAGAAAGGCTACTCCGGTTTGTCGAATGATTTCACATAGATGAGCCGCGGGTCGCTAAGCACAGCTAATTGGTATTCAGGAAGACGCTGCGCTACCTGTTTCAAAGACGTTTCTGTTTGGGAGGATTGCTGCGCCTCCAGGGGGAAGTTTTGAATGCTATAGCAGCTTAATGAATGGGTCATAATGTCTATTAGCTCATTTTAATGACTCCTCTTTGCTTTTCATCGTGAGGCTGATTTATTTTGCCGACGCAGAAAAAAGGCGCAGCGCGGCTACAGATCATTTTTTTAAAGGTACACAGCACACAGGCCTGTCAAAGACACATCTGGGGCGGTTAACCGCTCAACACTGATATGTAACGCTGAGCACAGAATAATAATATAGACCACACGCTATTTGATGTCTACAGATGTTGCTAGTTTCCAGGGGCGCTACTGCCATCACGGCTGTAAGTCTTCTTCTTTGGCTGCGAGTTCAGTGAGTTTTTGGTCATGCTGATAAGACTGATAGGCTACTATTGGAATCTGTGGATTCTCAGTTTTCATTTGACATCTTGTTGGACTTACTGGTGCAAACAAAAAATCCAACCATTACCACGACCACTGTGGCTGTATTTTTGCAACGGTTTGTGCCCTTGGAGTAACGTCTGTCCCTTGCTTTTGAAAGTGGGGTTGATAACTGTGCGCCGTCGACCATCTGAAGCTCAGCGAGAGGCAGATTCAAGTTTTTCTTCCCTCATCTTTCTTTTTCCCCCTATCCCGTCTGTTTTCTAATTAACACACTATGAGAGAGAGAGAGAGAGAGAGAGAGAGAGAGAGAGAGAGAGAGAGAGAGAGAGAGAGAGAGAGAGAGAGAGAGAGAGAGAGAGAGAGAGAGAGAGAGAGAGAGAGAGAGAGAGAGGGGGGAGATGATTGATGAGAATAGAGTTTTCAGTCAACCATTTTGTTCACACTCTTTTTGGTGCACATGATGTGATTCTCTCTCTCTCTCTCTCTCTCTCTCTCTCGTGTGTTTTGTGTACACAAATTAGGCTGAGAAGAGACACTTAGAGGAAAAGTGCAGAGAGAAGATGCTCTTCAGTGAAAGAGCAACTTCTTTTCCCCGGCTGTCTTAAACGTCTCCCTCAGAGTGAGCCGCTGCACGGGGCTCCTCACACAGCCCACTTAGTCATTCGCTCATCGCTCATCTATCATTCATGGCCTGCACAACACCTACAGAAGAAGCTCTTACAACAGCAAGCAGCCCAGGAAAAAAACACACCAGATGGAGGAAAACTATTAATTTATCAAATATTTATAAGATGTAAATCAGAAGAACAGCGTTGCTGCTGTCCCTGAACACCTGCGTGCGTCTCCGCCTGCCTCCCGAGCTCTTGTTTACCGCCTGTCTTCGTACATGCTTTCCACCCTCCTGACCACCTGCAGCCTGCTCGCTTTGCTGTCTGCCTTGTCTGCTTGTCTGCTTAACGCCTTTTCAACTGAGCCTTTCCGTTTGTTCCAGCCAATTATTCGCCTCCTTCCCCACCTTGTTGTCTTTCTGCCTGCTGCTTACTGACTGTCTCCTTCCTACCTGCTCACCACCACTCTGCCTGCCTGTGCCGCTGCCCATCTGTGCACTTGTTTGTTTATTGACTTATTGAGCTTATTGACTTATTGAGCTTGTTTCTGCCTATCTGCCTACCATCTGACCTCGCCCTCCTCCATCCTTGATGGCTGTGGAAATAGCGGCTTGTTGATCATCCACCGCCACCGGTCCTTACCGCCTGCTTACCAGTCCTTACCACCTGCTTTACCACCTGCTTAGCGGTCCTTACCACCTGCTTTACCGCCTGCTTACCGGTCCTTACCGCCTGCTTACAGGTCCTTACCGCCTGCTTTACCACCTGCTTCCCGGTCCTTACCGCCTGCTTACCGGTCCTTACTACCTGCTTACCGTCCTTACCGCCTGCTTACCGTTCCTTACCGCCTGCTTACAGGTCCTTACCGCCTGCTTTACCACCTGCTTCCCGGTCCTTGCCGCCTGCTTACCGGTCCTTACTACCTGTTTACCGTCCTTACCGCCTGCTTACCGGTCCTTACCGCCTGCTTAGCGGTCCTTACAGCCTGCTTACCGGTCCTTACCACCTGCTTAGCGGTCCTTACAGCCTGCTTACCGGTCCTTACCGCCTGTTTAGCGGTCCTTACCGCCTGCTTAGCGGTCCTTACCACCTGCTTACCGGTCCTTATCACCTGCTGCTTACCAGTCCTTATCACCTGCTGCTTACCAGTCCTTACCGCCTGCTTACCAGTCCTTACTGCCTGCTAACCAGTCCTTACCGCCTGCTTACCGGCTGTCCTATGAACCTCAGAAGGTTTCCTGTAAGTCTAGTTAAAGAAGGCCTGCTATGTTATTCAGAGGGCATGTGTGTCAGAGGCAGGGATGTGCTCTGCTTCACCACAGAGGGACGCACACACACAGAGACGCACACACAGAGATGCACACAGAGGGACGCACACACAGAGATGCACACAGAGGGACGCACACACAGAGACGCACACACAGAGACGCACACAGAGGGACGCACACACAGAGAGCACCAGTTCACTGTTCATGTATTTAAAGGGTGTTGCCAGGAGAACAGAAGGCAGCTGCCAATTTTCTTCAGAGCAAAAATACCAGCATGCAAGCTTTCTGAATGGCACAAGAGGGCGCCTTTGTCGGCGATCGATAGTGTTTTCTGAAACTCCCACGCGTTTACGTAAATACCTTCATCCAAAAATCATCTTGACTTTTGCTTGTGTGTTGTGCCGAATTGGTTGTTTCCTCGTCCAAACAGTGTGTTCGCACACACACACACACACACACGCACACGTTTTAGAAGTCAACAAGCTGTTGTTGCAGCAGTAGCCTGCTGTATTTTAGAAAACAAGCACAAATACCTTGAAGCCCACGGTGCAGGGGTCTGTCCATTCATCCTTATGGCACTTGAGGCAATGTTTTGAGCTACCTCAGCAACACGGCTAATTGTTTTCAACATGCAACATGGTCCTAACACACCCACATCCCCCCCGCAGACACTCCCCTACACACTCACATCCCCCCTCCTCCCCCAGACACTCCCCTACCCACCCACATCCCCCCTCCTCTCCCAGACACTCCCCTACACACCCCTCGAACACCGACTCTCTGCAACCGTCCTATCCCAAGCTATGGCCCCTAGCCCCGCCCCCTTCACTAAACCTCCATGACTGAGTGAGTGACCTTCTGCCTTGTGCCTCGCCGTGGGAAAAACAAATCAAATACACAACAAAAGTGATCTTTTTTTATTTGATCTCGTTCATTATTAGTTCAATATAGCCTCGTCATTTGTTTTTGGTCAGCAGCACTGCTTGGAGAGACTGTCACGTTAGATGTTGTCGTGTGCTTCGAGCGTTATGAAACTGGCGGGTGTGCTGGACTCTTGGGAACTCCTACTGTGCTTTTCTACTGTGGGGCTTCCTGCTCACTGGATGTGACGCTTCCACACTTTCACGATTCTTCTTTCACAAGTCGATTAGAAAAGGACATTGGCCCAGTTGTGTCCTGCTGGAGACGTTTGGTACTGTCCTCTGAAGTGTTTGTAAGGATCTCTCTAGTCTGTAGGATCTCTACTGGAAGTTTGTTCCTTTGCCAGTCTGTTTGATCATCTACTGGAGTGTAGAGTCGAGTCGAATGGTTGGGATGGGATGAGGCTTACCTCACGATGAGATTCACTATGTGATGTGTATCATATTATGTACTAGGGTTGGCACGATGGGCGATGGCATCGACCATCGTGATTGGCCGACCCCCCATCGACCTCTGAGCCCGTCTACATCGGATCATCGCGATTAATTATCTGTTCGAAATAAATTTGTGACGTTTTAATAATAAAAAATACCAAGTCCACTCACCGTGACGCGCGGGGGACGCGCCGGCGGCATTAAACGAGCGCGCCCAGTTCAGACTCAGATAAGCCTCCCCTCCCCCTCCTCCGCTTTAGTGCTTCTCTGCACTTGGAGCGCTTGTTTAATGTCGCCTGGGCGTACCCCGCGCATGAGAAGTCAGTTATTTTGTTGCGAAAACTTTTAAGACAAAGAAGAAACTTCACGTTCTTTCCTGTTTTCAACCCAAAGTGAGTACAAGTCTTCAACTGTGAATTTAACTCGCCTGTTTCCAAAGTGAAAGTTGAAGTCGCTCACAGCAGCAGCCTCAACGCTAGACGCATCAGTCTGAATGACAAAACGTTAACGTTACAGGTCCTCACCAACAACGTGTGTGTGTTGAATTTAACTAGCTGGCAGTAAACTGACTGAATTACTGGCTGATATAACGTTAGATTCGCGTGGGCTTTTGAACCTAATGAGAGCGATTTGACGAGAGGAGAGTTGAGAGAGAAACACAGCTGCTGCTGCTGAGGCTACAATCTAACGTTATATCAGCCAGTAATTCAGTCAGTTTACTGCCAGCTAGTTAAATTCAACACACACATGTTGTGGGTGAGGACCTGTAACGTTAACGTTTTGTTATTTGCGCCGTTCAAATCGTTGGTAGTGAGAGCCACTGCTTCATTCAGTCACCTGGCTCTGTGCTGTTAGCACAGAGGCTAATAGTAGCCTATCGAAGCCCGCTGGTCTCCGTGAAGAGCTCAGCTGTCCAGTTGTAATGAACGCATTGCAATGAATGGCATTACCGCACCGCAGCGACTTAATAAATTATTAATTATTCCCCCCACCCCCGCCAATGACGATGCCATCGTGGATCACGATGGTTCACTGTGGAATAATCACGATGGATAATTTCCTGACATCGCACAACCCTAATATGTACAGTATCAATGTATGCAATGCAATGTATCTAATCAAGGTTATTAGAACACCTATAGCAGAGTGATAACATAGCAAAACCTCCCATGCTATAATAGCACCTATGGAATGGCTCATGTCCAATCAAATTACCGTAAATTCCGGACTATAAGCCGCACCTTTTTTCCCGTTTTTTGGCCTTTTTTGGCCCCTGTGGCTTATATAACGGTGCGGCTTATCTATGGATTTTTTCAAAAAAAAAAAAAAAAAAAATCTCTCTTTTTTAGCACTCTTTCTAACTATAAAGCCACTTCTGTTTTAATTTCCTCTCTTGCCCTCTTTTCACCACACTGTATGACACTGTATGACACTGTATGACACTGTATGACACTGTGTGCACTGTAAATAACAACACAGGTGGTGTTGTGTTATGTTGTTTTGTTGAAATGTTAATAAATGGGAGCATTACATATGGTAATTAAACATTAAAACACAAAAAAAAAACAAAAAAAAAAAAACATTAAAACACCCGCGGCTTATAGTCCGGTGCGGCTTATATAAGAAAAAAATAGTCAACTTTGAAGGTGCGGCTTATACACCGGTGCGCCTTATAGTCCGGAATTTACGGTACTCGACCGGAACTAGGCTAACTGTTGCTCAAACTGTTGTTGATATATTGTCCCATCCCTATAATGGCATCCAGCAACATGACACTTTTGTCTGTGTATTTGGGCAGTAAAATAAATAATTTAATGAATAAATAAATAAAAAAAAACAATGAAAAACAGAAACCTGTTGACCTTTTCTCTCCAGGCTCGGCTCTGTTTCTGTCTTTCTCTTTTGCTCGCTCACTCATTCACTCTTTCCCAGAGAGAGTGATGCTGCTAACGGGCTACGAGCAGGATCAAAAGCTTTTCAGAATACGGTTTCAAAAGGCTTAGGGTTGTTGCCAGGCCCAGCAGTGGGAGCCTCCCTTGTAGGGCAGTTTGGCTCTGAACATATTTTTGGTTAATGCTGAAAAACAACACAAGGTTTAGCTGTGTAGAGACAACTTGGAGTTTGTGATGATGAGATATCTGGTGTAACCACACCGCGGTGGTGGCGTGTGTGTGTGTGTGTGTGCAGGCGCGGACTGCATAATCGGGCACGTCGGGCAAATGTTTTTCTTTTGTTTGTTTTTTGTTTTTTGTGTGCCCGCAGTCAGGCCACTCACTGAACAGCAGGCCAGGCGCCGCCTACTGGTTTACTAGTGGTTTTATTACTTTATTAGTTAGTCCGAAGTAATAATTACACTTCAGGGTTAAAGTGGGTGCATCTCATTGTAAAATTGGACTCGGCCTAAATTGTGCTTCAAACCGCCCAAATCTGGCTTCAAACGGCACAAATTGGGCTTCAAACGGCCCAAATCTGGCTTCAAACGGCACAAATTGGGCTTCAAACGGCCCAAATCGGGCTTCAAATGGCCCAAATTGGGCTTCAAACGGCCCACATTTTTCGGCCTGGCCTGCTTGGTATCTAATGCCCGGCCTGAATTATGATCCCAGTCCGCCCCTGTGTGTGTGTGTGTGTGCACACGCGCGCGCGCTTGATGTCTGTGTGTGCATTATGCATATGTGTGGATATCTTTAGACTTCCATGAGTGAGCGTGCTGCGCGTCTCTGAGTTATTGGTTTAATTTGAGCCTTTATGCGACTGTAAATGAACGCCATTTGAATAAACCTACAGAGGCTCATAAAAGTGCCAGCGCTGACTTAGTGCATCTAGTTAAGTTCTTCCTCACATTAGAGGGAGAGTGAGCTGATCAGCAGTGACAGAGACTGAACAGACCCCGTCGCCGCTCTCCATCAGTTGTGATGTCTTCTAAGTGAGGTTTGTTCGGCATTCCACCAGTCAGTGAGATCTTATCAGCTTGATTTTGTGTGTGTGTGTGTGTGTGTGTGTGTGTGTGTGTGTCTGTCTGTCTGTCTGTCTGTGTGTGTGTCTGTGTGTGTGTGGTGACATTGCAGTCGAAACAAGCATGAGACAGCAGAAAGAGAGGCACTGCAGCATTGTATTTGCCACATTCAAACTCATAAACTCACACAAGCACAACAGTCAAGCACACTCATCCATGCTACCATGGGACCCTAGCTTGCGGCAAATTTATTTATCATTTTTCAGTGAAAAAAGGATGAATGGGGGGATTCATTCCAAAGCACTACATATATCCATTTTGGAAATAATTTTCTGCGGTATTTCACAAACACAGGTGATCATATCCTCAAAAACGTAGCCATGTTGTAAGATTTCTTAAAATGACTTAATTCATAATGCCTTCTAACCTCAGCAGTTATTTTGTAAGGCCATGTTCACATTACAGGCAAATCCGATTTGCTGATGAAGTCATTCATCATCATTATCTTGATTGGTTTCCCAAATCTGATTTGAGAGTGTGCCCGCACTGCCACAAATCTGATTCTCAAGTTGGATCTGTGTGTCCAGACCTAAACAGCCTATCTGCATGGGTTGTGTAATAGAAAAATTGCTGAAATGCCTTGTTGATCCATCAATGATGAGATGCGGTGCCCGTTTAAAGTGTATATAGGAGGATTTATTCCACATGTTTACATCTGTGCACAGAGTCTCCCCTGACAGTCAAAACGCTTAGTCAGAGAGAGCCACGAGTTCTCTTCTTCACACTCTCATATAGTGATAGTAGGGTGCCCTCACCACCCTGATCTCTGCTGTGAAATTCCATTAGCTCATACAACTTCTATCCAACTCAGTACGTTTCCATTACGCCCGTAGCTCAATCTGATGTTCACAAGACACAATAACCTTGGTCTACTCACACAAGACAAAATACATGTTATCTCCCTATACAGGAATGCTCTGCATGAGGAGAGCATAGTCCACAAAATACATCTTAGAAGAGCCATGAATCATTTATGGAACAGAGTGTCGATAATGATCAACAATCAATTAATAAGCGATCAATCAATAATTTACTATCACAGTTGCTATGGTAACGACGTGGGCGTCAGTAAATACGTACGTTGGTGATGTGGTTTTTCCTGCGCAGAAGCATTTGATGATGAGTTGCGAGTGACGTTCAAATCAGATTTGGTGGATCTGCGCGTCCACACTGAAGTCACATCAGTCGAAAGCAGATTTGAAGCAGATTGGAAATGTGAACATGGCCTAAGATGTGTCTTTCTCTCTCTCTCTCTCTCTCTCTCTCTCTCTCTCTCTCTCTCTCTCTCTCTCTCTCTCTCTCTCTCTCAATGAAATGGTTCAAATGTTGATGGGGGAAAGCAGAAAAAAAGCAAGTGGTCTGATATGGGATTTGAGCCTATATGTGAAGTCTTGTAATGGTGGGACTAGAATATTCCTTCATGCTACTTCAGCCAGTAGAGATTAGCTACATGCAAAAACAATCATATCTTTTTCATTGCGTGAGGGAAATGCTAATATGGTCACAAGAGTTTCTATATAGAAATTGGGACACACGTGTTTACATTGAATAAATAAAATTTCATTTGAATGTGTTAGCATATTACATAAATAAATAACATGAAAGTGTTTGTTGTGCAGATTTACTTCGCCCACGTGCTTCCCGTGTTCCATTAACACTAGACAGCTGCTGTTATCCACTAACGATAAAAAAACATATACTCCCACAATGTTAATTAATTCGATTTTAAGATTTTATCGAAGCCAATATCTAACAATATCAGAGTTTATGTATTAAACTACAATGTGCAATATTCTTTCACATGAATAAAACAATTTCATACATTGACAGTACAATGCAGTTCAGTTACATTTATAGCCCCTTATCACAAGCATGTCTCAAAGGGGTTTACAATTACATAGCATCATCACAGTCATATACTACATCATATACTGTATCTACACACACACAACTTAGGCTATGTAGCCTACATAAAGATACAAACACAGCATATCTTTAGAATGTGCGAGGGAACCGGTGCACCCAAGAAGATGAAAACTCCACACAGAAAGGCCCGGGGTGGAGATTCAAACCCACCGGCTTCTTGCTATGAGGCGACAGTGCTAACCACTGAGCCACCGTGTAGCCAATTCTCCTGTAGTGTCATTATCCCAGGCAACCAATCAGGGCAATGGGGTGTCTGTTCTGTGAAACGGCTTGAGAGAACATTGACAGAACATGTGTGTGTGTTTGGAGGGATCTAGAGGGATCTAGGGAGGGAGGGAGGGGAGAGATGGTGGGTAGTCATGCGTGACCAGCAGACCCAAGGTTTTTTTGCACGATGGCGCGAAGCTAGCACGCAGGGTGCTGGCACAGCCATCGCGAGCAAATTTGGGGTTCAGTATCTCGCCGGAGGACACTTCGACATCGACATGCAGACTGGAGGAGGCGGGGATCGAACCACCGACCGCTTTTATCGATCGGTGGACCACCCTCTCTACCTCCTGAGCTACAGACACCCACAATAATTACCCTTACAGACATACTTCTCAGACCATCATAATCCAATAAAGCAGTGCAAAATACAATAGAGGGTATGCACACCCACTGGAACACGCCCCCTCAATCGGGAATGAGTGTCAAAATGAGTGTCAAGTTCCTCCCTGAGCAGCAGGTGTCAGTTATCTAGGCTGATTACTGCATTCAAGCTCAGTCTTGCTGTGACTCAGTGGGCGTGACCCCACAGTGAATTCTGCCTCTGTGACATCACATGCATACTAGGGGTGGGAATTGCCAGATGCCCACGATACGATACTGAAACGATACTTGAGTCACGATACGATAGTATTGCGATATTTTCGATATTGCGATATATCGATATTGCGATATATTGAATATTGCGATATTTCGATATATTGCGATTTCTTACTTTTTCAACTGCAAATGATGTCCCCAAAGGAAAACTTTGTCAACATCTGGTTTATATAAGAACAATTTTTCAGTCTGTACATCTGACTTCAACCATTTTATTGCAGCAACATTGTCAAGTAGACAGACCAACAACTTTCATAAAGTCATGTCATAGTTGCATGCACCTGACAAACTGAACTGTTTGTTACAATCTACTTACAGTCCACCTTAACTGGATGTGTGTGTGGACTACTGTACTATGTAGTTTTTGCAACTTCACTTCACTTACACAAAACATCTTGTGCAGCCCATTCAGTAACTGGGGAATTTGTAAATGACTGTTATGACAAAACTGTTACTGTTAAAACAAAATTAAAATATGCTACCGTTTGTTTACTGCTGGCCTTGGAACTAAAGTTTATAGTAGCCCGGTGGCCTGGCATGGCCTGCAATTTTTTTATTTTTTTTTGCAATATCAATACTTGGCGTCCAAATATCGATACAATATCGTCAGGCAAAATATCGCGATACTGTGGTGTATCGATTTTTTCCCCCACCCCTAATGCATACCCTGTATAGGTTACAGTGCAATAAGTTACACACGATACCAGTGTAGCTCATCACAGGCAAGCAAACAAGCGATTCTTAGACTTGCATGCAAGCAAACAATTGTTATCAGAGCCTGTGAAGCTATCTCAGAGCCTCCTGTTTTTCTGTCTGACCTCTAGGGGGAGCCCATTCATAAGTTTAACTGATAAAGGGCCAAATTAACGCGTGTAGCGATTGACCTTACACAGAGGGACCCTGTACCTCCTGCCAGAGTTCATTAGCACAGACAGTACTCAAGAGTTCAACACATGTGAGGAGGGGTCAGATAGAATCTTGTTAGCCTGCTGAATGGTGGACCGCTCAAAAATGTCTTGCGGGGTGTGTGAGGGGTGTGGACATTCCCATGATCCTCCCTGTCGCTTTGACCTTTAAACTTGGCTGTTAGGGTTTCCAAACCAGCTGGTGATGCCATCACGTCAAATGGACTCTATGATCGCTCGATCAACAAAAAAAATCATCATAATATTCGTGCGGACACCAAAAATTCTGAGACTTGGGAGAAAGTGGAGGTGCTGATGGAGTCTTGCACAGAATGTGTGTGCCAGCTAAGTTCTATCAATGTGGACCCATTTGGGTCTCATCCAAGAGCAATACTAATTGACAGTAGCAGGACACAGTGTTGTTATACTGTACAAAAGCCATGCCAAGATGCTGGGGCAGGTGTTTCAAAAAATGTCTGATACTGTAATACAGATAATAGCAGCACTTAACAACTTATTAGGCAGAAAGAGCAGAAGAGAGTAGAGGGAATATACATCGTTTGCATTTGGTCTCAGGCCAAAGACCACTCTCCAGACCAAGAGCTGGACTTTAGCACTACTGTACAGCCCCATTTGGTTCAAAGATAGAACTAAAACAGTTAAAACATGAGATGCATGCAGCCTGATGATAACATCCATATTTTACCGGCGCTCTGTCACTTGAATCCCCTTAATTATTTTTAGTTAAATCGGTACTAATCACTAAATCAGACTAATTTGAAGAATTAATTAATATCTACTTTTTTGCATGAGTGAATTGACAGAAGAGTCTAGCGGGTTTACACAGAAGCTTTGGTGATTAGACCTCATTACAGCATTATCATATCGTTTCTGATGCATTTTCTGCGAGTGAAGTGGAGATGCTGGTGACGGTGAGAGGAAGGCAGAGATAGATGTAGATGTAGATGTAGATGTATGTGACTGATGGAGCTTCATCCTGGAGTTTGAAGAGATGGATGGCCTCCATACAGCAGATGGTGAGTTGGAGGTATATAAGATGAGCGCCGATGGCAGAGAAGCAGGGGAAATGTTTCAGCGCTAGCATGACGATTTGGTTCCCGGAATGTGTGGAAAGATCTGAAATGTAAATAGAAAAAGCAGGAAACGACAGTTATGGGGGGAAAAGTTGTCAGTGTTGGAAAATCCTCTAAAATAACACTCCAAAGTCCAAAAGGAGAACCTTTGACCTCTCACCTCGAGATATCTGAATGAGAATGGGTTCTATAGGCACGCGCGAGTCTCCCCTTTACAGATAAGGTAGCATTTTTCAAAGCCTTGGCAGGTAGTATGCATTTACATAAAAAGTCTTTAATTTTCAATGTTGTAATTAAGCCAGATTTCAGGGCCAACCGTGGCCGCCCCCTAGATATGCTCCATGCAATTAAGGTAGTTAGTAGTTGTTAGATTAGTATTTTGTGTGACCTCATCTAAAGGGAGGACCATCTGCCTTACAAAGCATTTATAAACCAGATCCAATTGTTAAATACATTATATATTATCTAGTAATCAGGAATAAAACCTGTACAACGGTGTTCATGAATGACTTACTAATGCTTAGTAATGTATGAACAATGGTTTATAAATGATGAATTAAGTATTTACTCATTTAACTAATGCTTCATTGTGTGCAGTTACAGTATTATAAAGTGTTGCTACTGATGGAACATATATATATATATATATATATATATATATATATATATATATATATTACAGACATAAGGATATTTATGTTGTACATCTTAATCTAAGAAAAGAATAGGAAGATTTCTATTTAACTGGAACATGATTGGCACTGAATCTTATCATTGTATGACGTTGCAGATCCAGTAGTTAGGCACCCATTGGTCCCCCAGTGTACCATCTGTCCAGTCACACAGGCAGATGGCCAGACGGCCTAACATACTTACAGTCTCTCCGGGGCCCCAGAGACAGACAGACAGACAGACACACTAACTAGAGGCTCTCCACATCAGCCTCGTCCAAACACTGTGTTCGCACACACACACACACACACACACACACACACACACACACACACACTCGGCTCGAGCCACTTACGTCTATAAGACCCGCAGACGTTAACGTAATTCCCTGGAATGCGAGAATTAACGAGCCAGTTACATGGCGTTGCATTCTTAGACATTGTCGTTTGCTTTTATTTGGTATGTTACATACAATTGGCTAAATTATTAGTTACGGTAATTCAGAGTTAGATGATATTGGAGCAGCCAGCCATTTTCTTTTTCTTTCTTTTTTTGCCGGAAGTCGTCACACGACCACACAACCAGGTCAAATGGGCGTGGCTACATAAGGTGAATAGAGAGGCAAAGTGGACGTCACTTCCTGCTTCAGCACTGTACCAGAGATTTTCTTCCGCAATTCCTTTTCCCATAGGGATTTTTTTTAAATAGTTGATAGTGGGTCGAAAACCAATAGTATTTGTTTAGTCAGAAGAAGAAGCACGCACCTGTGTGCATTAATAGACCCTTTTCACGGGGGCCATTTTGTGTCGAAAAGGCAGAACAAGCAAAACACTAATGAGGGTTTCCAAATTCCAATCATGGAAGTTGGAAACCCTCATTAGTGTTTTGCTTACACCTGTGTTTACCCTGCCTTTTTGACACAAAATGGCCCCCGTGAGAAGGGTCTATTGCAGCTGTTCTAACCGAGTTGGGTTGTAAAAGTGAACTATCTCCTGCTACCATATGCCAGTGTGAAGTCGAACCAGACCAGACACCAGATTGCCACTCACACAGTTCCTGCAGAGCGCCGCCTCTTCCTAGGTTCCAGTGATAATATACAGCAAGGTGAACCTTGGCATTAGTGATTTAGGAATGAAACTTGGGTATGTGGCCAGCAGGGAGCACTGTGCAGTAAGTCAACCTCCAGAGATCTCTAGCAACAGCTGCTGGAGCTCATGGGCTTCAGCCTCCTTGCTGTAGAGCCGGCCGCCTCCCATGCCAGAGGTTACCGGTTCGATCCCCAGCTTCGGGGGGGACTACACAATGTGTGTGGACTACATTTATATGAGACGCAGAAAGTATCAATGTAAAAAAATAACATCAAAAACATGTATGTATTGGTAGATTTTATATGAAAGAAAATCCCTCAGCTACACCATCTCAGAATAATAATAATAATAATAATAAATTGTATTTGTATTGCACTTTTCATTTTGGACAAAATCCCAAAGTGCTACAGAGTAAAAAAAAATAAGATAAAAAATGTAAATTAAATTAAAGAATCATCCGTTGTCTTGCTTAAACTGCTCTCCTGACGATACCCCAGACACAAAACCCCGCCGTGCCCCGACCTCTCCTCCTTACTCTGCTGCTTTGGTTTCTTTCACAGCTCCGGTGCTCCAATCCTACTTATCTCCCAAGTCATTTTCCTCTCAGTGATTTTGTAATCAGCTCCTCATCACGACCGTCTCCAGCCCCGCTCTTAATAGGTTTTCCCTTTGGCTAATATCTGCTCCTTGTCTCTGTACGCCATTAGCCTTCTTAATGAAAGCATGACCCCTATCTGAGGCCTGGCCCCGCCGTCGTCTCTCCCTCTCGGCCCATCCAGAAGCTCCAGACCATCGCAGCGCCGAGGTGATGGGGAAGTGTCACTACTTCTCCTCCTTAATTCAATTTGATGTGAGCCGTTATGGCTCCTCGGAGGCTCCTCGCACAGGAAGATAGTGAAGGAAGGGAGGAAGCAGGAAGCATTAGGTGGTTTATTTTGGTGTCGGGGTTTCTTTTCGAGCTCGTGCTCGCCGTGATCAAATCGTACTATAGCGTTTCTTTCTTCCACATGGTGGGATTTCCGAAGCTCAACACAAAACTGCTGCTGGAGTCTTTTGGATTGTGATTATAGCTGCCGTTGCTCCTCTGCAGTTTGTCTGCTCACACGTTCAGACGCATCTAAAGCCGTTTCTAAACATGATCTCTCCCGGAGTCACCCTCCCATCCAGACAGGAGGCATCGTCGTTTCCACACATGAGGGAAATCCTCCAGTGTAGAGTAGAGAGTGTGTTGGGGGGCGGGTGGAGGTGGAGATGTTCGTGTGCTGCACACTAACAGTCTGCACAGGCTGCAGCCAGCAAACGCAGTGTTTATGAGCGAGGCAGACTTTTAATTACATTTTTTCAATAGACTACATCAGAGAGATATTTCAGAAGGCAATTCTCCACTCCATGAGAAAACCTTCAACGCGTTATTCAGGCGATAACGTGGGGTGGCCATGTGCCAAAAAAGTCAGCGCTTGTTGACTCATCGCCCAAAAGCCGCCGGTCAAAATCAAAAATAGTGGAAAAACTGTGGAAAAGGTGGTTTTACAAGTGGCATAATTCAAGTCCTATTTGACTAGTTGTCAAATAGAGATTTATTTCTCCCCACACAAGTTATGCCTCGAATATATAGCCTTCTTGTTGCATTTTCATGTTTCAAACTGGCAGATGGAGGAAAAGCAACAATTTGAGTTTTACTTGTTTTACTCACCAATTTGGTGAGGTAACTACGTCCATTCTACGTCCATTCATCTATCTATTCTATATCTATAAATTTGGCAATGTGGCGTCAACATTTTGGTAAATGGTAAATGGCCTGCATTTACAGTATATAGCGCTTTTATCCAAAGCGCTTTACAATCACTAGGTACATTCACCCATTTACACACCAATGGCAGCAGGCTACCACGCAGGGTGCTGGCACACCATCAGGAGCAATTTGGGGTTCAGTATCTTGCCCAAGGACACTTCGACATGCAGACTGAAGGAGCCGGGAATCGAACCACCGACCTCTTTTATCCAAAGCGATTAGTGACGACCCGCTCTACCTCCTGAGCTACAGCCGCCCCTGTGGCAAGCCCCTATGCAGTAATGACAGGAATGTACAGTATGAGAAAAACACACACACACACACACACACACACACACACACACACACACACACACACACACACACACTCTCTCACCTCCCTCAACAACTAGCTGTCCTTGAATAAGGCACTTAACTGTGCACGGGTTCGAGTTGATCTCCATGGGCAGACGACTGGCTGTACTGGACAGTGTCCTCCTGTGTAAGTGAATATGAATATGAAGCAAAGTGGTGCTTAAGAAGAGTATGCACGTTCAGCAAAAAGCCCTTTGGAGGATAAATACATGTTCAGCACCTCACCTTCCCCTGCTGAGAAGTTCTTCAGTGATGATCATCATCAATACCAGGTGCCGCCTCTGGGTATCCTAAGCAGGCCTGGGTCAAAATCCCAAAATATCTTTTAGCACTCTGATTGTGTTTACCATTCTGCCTTCATGCTTCATTACCGGCGACAATTTAGTTACAATACGCATCACTGTATCCTATGATAAGGTTGGTTGGTCTTCTCTGGCTGAGAGAGCTAATGTAATCATTGGTATTTGTTTATCTACAGTTTAAAGCTCTTGTTGGAAGACTGCCCTGTCACTATGTTGTGTTAGAACTTTGGTCCACATTTAAGTTGCTCCATTGCCAGTTGCCAGGACTGATCTTGGAATCTTAGTCGTCTTATGCGACGTCACCGAAAAATCTACACGTTTTGAAACGTTAGGAACATATTAATAACTGTCCTATATCTGCATGTGATTGTTTTAACTGATCATGTGTTGTGCATGCAGCCTACAGTCAAGTGTAGTTTCAGCATTATCGTAAATGAGGGTCACCAAAGATTTCTCTAACAAGGTTTAATAGAAGTCGAACAAATTGTTTAGCTAGGCCTGGACTACAGATTTGTGAGACAATGGGCTTTTTCGCAGCAGCCATTTTGTGTCTAAAAGGCAGGGTAAACACAGGTGCAACCAAAACATTAACGAGGATTTCCAACTTCTGCAAGAAGGCTGCGTTCCGATTAGGGCTGTGAATCTTCACTGGCCTCACGATTCGATTCGATTACGATTCATCTGTCTTCGATTAGATTCCACGATGTATCACGATGCATCTCGATACAGTTCAAAGTATCGCAGCTCCACGTATCACATCCTCAA
This sequence comes from Poromitra crassiceps, assembly GCF_964638095.1. Taxonomy (NCBI): domain Eukaryota; kingdom Metazoa; phylum Chordata; class Actinopteri; order Beryciformes; family Melamphaidae; genus Poromitra; species Poromitra crassiceps. The sequence continues at coordinate 17,855,129 of NC_139647.1, forward strand.
TTTTCTGTATTATTACTGCTAGGGGTGGGGGAAAAAATCGATTCACCTAAGTATCGCGATTTTTAATGTCACGATTTTTTGGATCGATCTTTTATTCCAGAATCGATAATCGCAAATTAAAAAAAAAAAAAAAAATTTTTTTTTTTTTTTTTTTTTGGGTGCTTGCAGTCAGGCCACTCACTGAACAGCAGGCCAGGCGCCGCCTACTGGTTTACTAGTGGTTTTATTACTTTATTAGTTAGTCTGAAGTAATAATTACACTTCAGGGTTAAAGTGGGTGCATCTCATTGTAAAATTGGACCCAAATCTGGCTTCAAACGGCCCAAATTTCACGCGCGTTGGCCCATATCGGCCTGGCCTGCTTGGTATCTAATGCCCGGCCTGAATTATGATCCCAGTCCGCCCCTGTTTTTAACTATATCGCCCAGCCCTACTCATGATATATAATATACAGTCTCTAGTGTATGATTCAACTTTTCCCATGTTCTAATCTAGTGTAAAAAAGCAAACAAACTGAAAAAAGAAAAGAAAAAAATAAACAAAAATCGCAATAAATCATAATATCGAATCGCAATAATCGTAGAATCGCAATAATCGTGAATCGCAATATATATCGAATCGGCACCAAAGTATCGTGATAGTATCGAATCGGGAGATAAGTGAATCGGCACAGCCCTAATTACTGCACATGGCTACTTTTTCATCAATTAATACAAGCAGTCAGATAAATATCAAGGCCCTTTTTTACTTCTGAATCTGAATGTCAACAGAAATTTAAACATAAACGATTCAATGATTCATCTGTCAACGATTCGATTCGATTCACACATCCGCATCGCGATGCATCGATTATACGATAAATTTTGACACCCCTAGTTCCGATCGGCTAGTAGTTCACCGCGAAGTGCACTGCACACTAGGGCTGGGTTCAAAAAATTGATTCTCCGATTTTTAATCGAATTTTATTTTAATCCTTTGATATCGATTCATATGTCCAGAGATCGATTTTTTTTTATAATCTTTTTTTTATTTTATTTTATAAACAGGCTAAATATTATGCTGTGTGTGGGAGTTGAAACATAGTTTCAAGTTGACGTTTATTTATGTTTGTAGTTTAAACAAAAACATAAATACTGTAGGCTACATGAATGGAAATGTTTGATCATTAATATCTACTTTTAGAAATTATATAGGCTGAAATCAAATCACTGTGCATAATTGTGAAAGTGTCTTTATTGACAGATGAAAAGGCTGTTATTTACCCTTTGTCACCACCTGGTGAGTAAATATATGTGTAACTAAAAACATTAAAATTGACAACCGGTCCGCAACTTTTTTCCCCATGTATCTACTTGGCGCAAAAAAGGTTGGGAACCCCTGTGTTACATAACTGGACAGTCATGTAATTCAGGTTACAGCTCAAAAAACACGTTTGGTATCACTAACCAAATCGATATTGAAATTAATCGAACCGGAATCGAATCGAATCGAATCGGGATAATCGATTCGCAACCTTGTGAATTGGAATCGATTCTTGAAATTTGAACCAATACCCAGCTCTACTGCACACGGTATTCAGCCACATTGCTTAACATGGCTGAATACCCTGTGCAGTGCACTTCACTTGGACCTACTAGCCGATCGGAACGCAGTACACGTTGCAACCGCTCTTCTGTCTTATGCATGTTCTTTCTCCTCTCCCTCCCCAGTTCCCCTCCTCCTCCCCCTCCCCCTCCTCCTTCTCCTCCTCCTCCCCCTCCCCCTCCTCCTCCTCCTCCTCCTTCCTCCCTGCTCTCCTCTGCAGGTGCTGATACAGTGCACTAATCACCGGCTCGATAAATCAATGGCCCGGCCAATAACCATTACTCCAAATTAGACCCGTTTGCTCCTGTGAGCCAAAGCAGCTGACACCTTCATAAAGGCAGCTTTCATTAGCGGCTATCGACCCAGCACAGCCCAGCACACAGCCTGCCTGGACAACACACACAGTGGTGCTGGTGCTGGTGCTGACCCAGCACAGCCCAGCACACAGCCTGCCTGGACAACACACACAGTGGTGCTGGTGCTGACCCAGCACAGCCCAGCACACAGCCTGCCTGGACAACACACACACAGTGGTGCTGGTGCTGGTGCTGACCCAGCACAGCCCAGCACACAGCCTGCCTGGACAACACACACACAGTGGTGCTGGTGCTGGTGCTGACCCAGCACAGCCCAGCACACAGCCTGCCTGGACAACACACACAGTGGTGCTGGTGCTGGTGCTGACCCAGCACAGCCCAGCACACAGCCTGCCTGGACAACACCCACAGTGGTGCTGGTGCTGCTGATGGTGGGTGGTGGGCAGTAAGGGTGGGGCTGGGTGGAGGTGAGGGGAGAAAGAGACGGACTGCTGGTGAAAGAAAACCCAAAGTCCTTCCCGGTAAATAAATCTGGGCTGCAGATAAATCCCCTCTGCCTCCAGAACCTCCAGAATTTATCCTCTTTTTGACTGATGGCGATGCGGCGCTCGCTGCTGCGTCTGTGAGAGGCAGAATTAACGTACTGTACGTGAGCGCGTGCGTCTGTGTCTGAGTGCGTTTTGGGAGTTTCAGAGAATGCATAAAATGGCAGCCTCACTCTCCCTCTCTCTCTCCTCCTCTCGCTGTCTCTCTCTCCCTCTCTCTCTCCTCCTCTCGCTGTCTCTCTCTCCCTCTCTCCTCCTCTCGCTGTCTCTCTCTCCCTCTCTCTCTCCTCCTCTCGCTGTCTCTCTCCCTCTCCCTCGCTCCGTCGGAGGCAGAGAACTGGTGCATCAATGTGGGTCACATGTAAATGAGCGTGGCGCGTCGGGCTGGCTCTGCTTCCCTGGTGGGGTCTCCTAGCTGAGACACCATGCATCATCTCAGCTTGCTTATTGTAAGGCATCCGCTCGCTTTATAGATCACTTATGTAAGCGATATCTCCTCTCACCCCCCCCCCTCTCTCTCAGCCCCTGGCTGATGTTGCCGTTCACACAATGGCCCACAGATGGCAGTATGGTATAGGAGGTTTTTGCCTGAAACCGCTGGTCATCATCGTGTGTCCTGCTCGTGGAGACCAAAACAGCTGGACAGACACACACACACGCACACACACGCACACACGCACATACACGCGCACACACACACACACACACACACACACACACACACACACACACACACACACACACACACACACACACACATGCTTAGTTAATGGTTAATAAGCATTATATCCCTTAATTAACAGGGCTAGTAATGCTTAATAAGCATAAGCATTTAGTAACCCTTAATTAACGTTACTGTAACTAATGTGTTTAGTAATCATTTTGCTAATGGTGTTCAGGTTAAGGCATTTATACATTATTTAATAGTTTCTAAATTTGCTATTGGCATTAGTTAACTTAATACATTAACACGCATTAACAGTTAAGTCATACAACAATACAAATTGAATCACTTAACAAATGTCTCTTGTTAACATTTATTAAGGGTTTACATGTTAATTAAGGTACTAACTAATGTTAGTAAATGGTTGATGAAGATGTTAATTAACATTTACACCATGAAGTTGAGGTTTGCTGGTTCCTTCATCTTCATGTGGCCCTAACCTATGAATGATTGTGCATGTTCTATAAACGTTACTTTTTTCTATATTTTATTTTCCAGTTTTTCAGAACATGAAAAACAAAAGCGAACAAGACACAGGAAGGCATACATATATCAACATTCAAACACCACAACGTGGTGCTACCAGCCGCGTAAGGTGCTTATGTGCATGTAAGAGAATCCCGGAATCCCACGCAAGGGCTCCATGAGAGATCAGGTGGGCGAGTTAATTGTCACTTTTAACCCCATCAAAGTAGGCTAGAAACGGTCCCAGATAGTTGAAAATGTCTTAAGTTAGTTGGTCCTCAGGAACCTGTCTCTCCATACATATAATGTCCATCCATGTCCATCAGCCACAGCTGAAAAGAAGGTGGAGAGGGGGACTTCCATAATATTCCTTCAGTACACTCACGTACATGTTGTGACTCGTATACTCACCACGCGATGAAATCATCATCCAAAGTTACGGGAAACGGTCATTTTCCAAGTAAATCCATAGCCAGAACTAACAAAGAGCGTTCCCTCTGAAACCAAAGTTACTTCCTCTTTTGCCTGACCCACATGTGCTGTACTGATGACTGCACAGTGCACACAATGCTTGCCCCTCAGGCAAACAAGGAAGTAACTTTTGTTTCAGAGGGGAACCACAAATTAATATCAGATTCAGAATCGGCTTTATTGGTCAAGTATCTATACAAGGAATTTGACTCATGGTTTATGTTGCTCACAAAAAGGTTGTACTCAGGGTAAGACAAACAAGGACAGAGGTGCATTTAAACATTTACATCAATTTATATAATAATGAGTGTGGTGGTGTAAAGTGTCTATTTTAAATACTGTAGTAGACCTATATGAATGGAATGTGTATGCATGTACATTAAATAAGCCACACAGGATTGTAAACAAAGACTTAAAGTCTTAATAACAATCGAAAATCTTGCTCGTAGCTGCTTTAAGTTCATAATTATTTTATAAATGTTAAATCTCAAATGTGGAGATTCTGTCCAGAATCCTTCAGCAACACACCTCAAAAGCCATAATTATACATTGGTTTAAAGCTGAATTTTTTTTGTTTTAGGGTTTAGTTACTATACTGGCGTAGTGATATACGGCTTCTGTATAGGGCAAGCAGGAACGCTCACCCCAAGAAGTGAGTCACCTCACAAATATTATGAAATAAAACTCTTGTAATTTGGTGCTACATAAATATAAGATTGATTGATTTAAAGTCAGTTTTGAAAGCCAGAAATCTCAGCAGCTGGATGAGCAATTGATGAGTCAGTGTAATTCTCGATGACAGACATGTTTGTGCCTTACTTCATGCATCTTCACGGTCCAACGAGGAGGTCTGTGTGGGCGGACTCGTCAGGACCGTCCCCCGTCTCCAGCGCTCGCCCTAGGTTCTGCCAGAAGAGCCCGGTGTGCCTCTGGGCCCGGGGCCAGCTCAGGTAGGAGCGTCTCTTCAGCAGCTTCCTCATGCGGTAGAAGGGAGCCAGACGCCAGGGCGGGATCTCCTCCAGAAACACCAGGATCAACACGTCCTTGTGCTCATCAAACAGACGGAAGCTGCACACACACACAGTTTGGAGCCTTAGGGGGTGGGGTGGGGGAAAAAATCGATACACCATAGTATCGCGATATTTTGCCTGACGCTATTGTATCGATATTTCGACGCCAAGTATCAATTTTTTTGCAGGCCATGCCAGGCCACCGGGCATCTGCCCGAAGCGCCCGATGTTGCAGTCCGTGCCTGCAGTGGCGTATTGAGTCCAGAGAAGTTTAATAATGTAGCGTACGTGTGGGGCAAAAACAAAACAAAACAAAAAAACACTGCATGTTTTACTTCCGGTGACGTCAAGGAAAAGGTAGGAAAAGGAGTTAGACAATATATCGCAATATTCAATATATCGGCGATATCGCAATACTATCGTATCGTGACTCAAGTATCGTTTTAGTATCGTATCATGGGCATCTGGTGCGTCTGATGCATAATTATGTGTAACTTTAATGTAACTATTACGTAATGTATATGAACCAGCGCTAACTGCTAAGCTATAGCTAACTGCTAAGCTAAGTAACTAGCAGATCTGAAAAGCGGGTAAGCAACTGTGGGATTGTTGAGAAAGTCACTAAATGGAGAGAGCTATGAGTGCTTGAGCGGGTATAGCCGCTGTAATGACAAATATAACCATATTAACCGGTTTAAGAGCAGCAAAAACACTTCTCTTGAAAGTCCATTTTGGTTGTCTAGCCCACAGCCAGTCGTGCATGTCCGTGCAGTCACACAAAAAATTAGGTACACAGATATACATGCTAACGATGATGAAATTATGTCACATGACCAAATTAAAGATTTTGGATGAACTATTATTCCTATAAGCAGATTGAGTGGCTCCGTGAGCCGGGCAGATAGAGCAAGAAGCGCTGCTGTATGTGAGAACAGAGAGACGGCGCCCCCACCTGGCCATCTGGATCTCCTTGGAGCACCACTCGCTCTCCAGGTAGCGCTGGCTGATCACACAGATGGTCTTCCTGCTGCCATAGATGGCCTCTGTAATGTTCTCTATGATGGCCTTACCTGGGGAAGCAATTCAGATTTGTACTCAATGAGGATTTATGAGGTGGCTCTGACCTCTTCACCCTGACATATTCCATATGTGTGGGGACTGACCCACAGGGCAGTTGACATGGGTATACTGTAAGGATAGTATGTGCAGCCGCGCTGATTCCTTGGTTTCCATGACCATAGAGCACCAGAAGGCTAGATGGCAGGACTTTGTTATAATGGAAGAAATAACATAAGAAGCCGTGTTTACATTCTGTGAAAGTCAGATCATCTGGGACACCAACACTCCACTAAAACACAGCACAATAGAGGGTATGCACACCCACTGGAAGACGCCCCCTCAATCAGGAATGAGTGTCAAATTCCTCCCTGAGCAGCAGGTGTCACTTATCTAGGCTGATTACTGCATTCAAGCTCAGTCTTGCTATGACTCAGTGGGCGTGACCCCACAGTGACTTCTGCCTCTGTGACATCACGTGCATACCCTCTATTAAAACTCTTAGATGGGTATTATCAGCTCCTTAAAGGAACACTCCGCCCATTTTCAACCAGCTTTGTATCATTAGAACATCAGTAGTATATCAGAAAACTGTAAACGGTTTTGAAGTCTGTCATTTAATTTGACAGTTATTGAGTGTTAAATTGAGTTAATGAGTTATTAATTTGAGTTAGTGTGGACCAGTGATGTCACTGGTCCACACTTTAACACTCAATAACTGTCAAATTAAATGACAGACTTCAAAACAGTTTACAGTTTTCGGATATACTACTGATGTTCTAATGATACAATGCTGGTTGAAAATGGGCAGAGTGTTCCTTTAAGGTGAGACACCATAGGTGAATAGAGTACGACAGGGATGGCATATTTTTGTAGGCTTACCCAGAAGTCCCTGCACTTCCTGGTTCCTACCATTGAGTTATATTAAATATGGAGAGATGATGGCTATCTCCGCCCAGCAGTGTCGAGTGAAGCCGAAATCCTGCCAGATCAGTGAACCAGATTCTGCGCAGTAGCTCCGTTGAGTTAGAACCTCTGTGAGGTCCCCGCCCCTCTGAACTTTCTTATGTAGAGCTGCTGTTTCTAGATTTGCACACAATGCCTTGTGTATTTATATACAGTCTAGCTCTGTAAATATGGCACTGTAATTTGTTATATTTTTTGTCTCGGCAGAAGTAACCAGGAAGATTGCCACTATGAGATCAGTTTATCAAAATGAGATTGAGCAACAGCTAAGAGAGGAGCTTGTGAAGAACGAACATCCCCACAGTCAAAGCACTTCCCTGAGATATCTGTATAAAAACGTTTATTGCTTTACTACCAAAAATAAAACCTCCAGTGTCTGTATAAGCTAACGCTAACCCGTTAGCGATTAGCTAATGGCTGGTGGTTGTGTACACTTGTGTAGGCCCTATGTTATACCTGGGAGTTAACTATAAAAACACATTTCCTGGCATATGCAGGCAGTTGGAAAACCTGGTAAGTTCTGAAAATATGTCTCTATTATTGTGTTATTCCAGCTATCGTTATCGGTTGTTAGGTTATAGTAATATTAAGCCAACAAATAATGCAAAACAGCCGGTTAACACAAGCAGCTAATGCTAGCCTGCGTCCATTAAAACTATTGTGTATTAAAATAACCGATAACGTAGCTGGAGTAACTAATAACACATATTTTCTGAACTTACTACTTCAGTCCCCAACCAACGTTACAGTACTTCCTCGCGCATCTTTCTCAAAACAATGTCCTTTTTATTGCGGTCCATCGATATGTCTGGTACATAACAGATCAAGCTGTGTGTCTTGTCTATGATGCGAGATCTATAATATGAAGAGCCTGTCCAGCCAATGACGGCTTGAGACTGGCTGCCACTGTCAATCATCCCTTTTTATATGTCAAATAACTACTTAAAAACAAACTGATCCGAAAAATGACCACTTGCCCAGGCATTAGCATGATAATAACTATCTAAAATGATACAAACCACCTTTGTAAAAAACTTATCTGACGTATACTGTGATTATTTCGGTTGTGATTTCCCCATCCACTAACATGGGGAGGCGGGCCTTGTGACCTATACTGGCACCTGCTGCCAGAGCGGCGATCTAACATGCAGCGGCTTCACTGAACGGGACCAGAGCTCAGTCCATTTATAATGCATGTATATGTCGATGGTTCCTACATGTAAAAGTCAATGGGAGTTTTGTATGGGAATTTCGGTTAAATGCATAAAATATGTGCTCAGCAAAAAAACAAAGAAACACATTTATGCTTCGAAAATCATAAAAGTGGTCCTCATTTGTGAAGATTATCTTGCTGAACACAAAGTTTGCTGTTTCATAAACTTTTGTTAACAACATACCTTATGTCAAGCATTTAACAAAAATCCCATCGACATTTACACGTAGGAACCATCGACAGTAAATACAGGACAGGTCAATATCAGCAAACAAATATATTGGTGTGATCGTCAATCAGGAACTGATAGCTAACAATGGGTGTGAAACCTCCACTATAAATAAATCCTTTAAAGGAGGAGTGTAATTTGCATTTTCACCAAATTTATATAATTACCTCATGTCTATCAAATACATCCAAGTTTTTTCAATAAAAATCGTTTACCAATTTTATATAATTACCTCATGTCTATCAAATACATATTATGCTAAGTTTTTTTCCAGTAAAAATCGTTTAGTTATAGAGTTAGCTATTTATTTCCCAGTGTTTGTTTCCCACCTACAAGAAATAGGTCGCTTTACATAAGCAGCTAATGAGCTACTGCTTTGATTTGCTGACCATTCTAGAAGGCCTCCCCTCCTCTTAGCGCTGATTGGTCGATTTCAGACAGTCCAGTGTCTACATAGAAAGTGGAGCAAATTCTGACTGGCTTGTCCAACTGTTTTATAGTCTGTGATTCAGGGGAAATGGCAGACTAACATAATTCAATTGTTTACTGTGATTACTTCACACTTCCAAATACCAAATTCAGTACTAAGAACTGCCACATCCTAGAATACCCCCAACACACCAACTCTACTCTCAATACAGTTCTGAGAGGAAGCAGATAAGAGACAGACAAATAGACCGTCTTTCTACCTGGTTGGAAGTCTCTGTGGTGCAGACAGAGTCTCCAGCCCTGCTCTCCTTCCAGCACTGGAAGCATCTCTCTGAGAACCCAGGCCTCATCGTGAACGTTGTAGGAGATGAAGGCATCGTAGCGGAGAGGAGCTCCCTTCTTCCTCCTCCTGCTGTCATAAAGGAAGGCCAGGAAGAGATAGGAGGCGTAGACTAGCGGCAACCTCAGCAAGTGGTAGGTAAAGGATGTGAGGAGAGTTAGCACAATCACACACATGCTGCAAATGAAGCAGATGAAGCTAGCGTCAAAAAGCGGAGGACAGGAGTGCACATCAAAGTCAAGCACCTTGGTTCCCCTTTTACTATGAGGATTCATGCAAGTGTACTGGTGGCCATTAACAACCTGTGTTTGATTGTTGCTCTGTGCCCACCGGATAAAGCCAGCATTAGAGCAATCACAAATGAAAGGGTTACCAAGCAGGTCCAGATATTTTAGAGCAGGGAGGGATTCGATGACACTCTCATCGATCAGTGTCAGCTGATTCTGACTCAAATTCAACCAGGCGAGTTTTCTCAGGTTGGACCGGACCAAGAAATCCAAGGACCAGACTTTACTTTTGGAAAGATCCAGAGCCTCCAGGTTTCTGATTGGCTGAAACAGGTCAGGGCTCAGATCTGGCAGATCACTGTGGCTGATCAGAAGACTCTTCAGCTGAGGAGTGTCTTTAAATGTGACTGGGTCTGGTGAGTTAGTGAACAAGCCCTCAGCTGCAAAGTACTCCAGAGACTTCAGACCATTGAGCAGAGGAAGAGGCAAGAGGAAGCGATGATTATTACCGTCATCATTAATTATAAGCCTCTTCAAGGAATATAGATATCTGAAGGGTGCCTCATTGTCACTGTTCACAGGAAAACTTTTGATGCCCATGCATGGTGATGGTGGTTTAGGTTGGGGGATGTACATATCAGTGAGAAAAAGTGTTAGATTTTCTAAGTCTCCCAGTACTTTGAATATGTCTTTTGACAAAGCCCAAGTGGCTAGCGACAGATTGAGAGTCCTGAGATTATCAAGTCCTTCAAAATCACCACCTTCAAAAACTTGAAATGCGCCTAGTTCTGATAACAGAGACAGAGACCTGAGAGAATACAAATGTCTAAAATCTCCTTTGTTGACCTGGAAATCATTCCCATTTAAATTCAAAACTTCTAGTTTCGGTAAGCTAAGTTTGAAGGTATTTCCAATCATGTCAACTCTGTTTCCTTCCATACTTAATATTTTCAAACCATTCACATTTTGAAAAACACATTCGTTGAGTTCTGAAATCCTATTCCCGTTGAGATTAAGTTCTGTCAATCCTGTCAAAAACAGGAAGTCGGAGCAACCTAGATCACTGATCAAATTCCCGCTAAGATCTAGGATTTCAAGTGTGGAGATGCCTCTGAGGGCCAGAGGTACTTTAGACAGTCTGTTCCTGTTGATGCTCAGACTCCTGAGCTGCTTCAGTGATCTGAGTGAATCATCAGACAGGTTAGTTAGATGATTCACTGATAAATCTAGCTCAGTGAGCTGAGAGCAAGACTGCAGCAGTTCATCATCCACACTCAAAATGTTAATGTTACTCAGATTAAGAGTTTTCAGTGCAGGAATTTGGCAGGCGATGTCTACCAGACTGTTAAATATCCCCTCCTTCATTTGATCCAGTATTAGATCTTGATTTGATTGAGTGGTCTGCAGCATCTCTCTGTAGCGCTCAATTCTACTTCTCTTTCCACTTCCACAAAAACTCAAATGAGTTAAGCTCCTTAGAAAATATTTGTCCCACACTTCCCACTCCAAGTCTCTGTCTATTTCGATGTAAATACTTTGAAGACGAGGATATATGTCACTTGTGATGCTAAACTTCTCCATATGCGATAATTCTAACACTTGGAGCTCTGAGGAGAAGTTAAACGGCAGTTCATTAGATTGGAAAGAGGTGAAGAGGTTATCTTTAAGATCCAAGAAATATAAGCTTGGTAGTTGTAAGACAGGCAGAATGTCAGCCACTTTCTGTAGCTTGTTATAGCCCAGTGATACTCTCTGTAAGTTCAGCAATGACTGAAACGCCGAGGGAGCAATATATTCAATCAGATTCCTGCTCAGATCTAGATCTGTGAGCTTTGGTAAAGATCTAAAATCCGCGCTGTTGATCTTGAAAAGGCAATTTGAAGAGAGATCTAGCAATGCTGCGTTTCTGGGAATGTCGTCAGGAATGGCAGTGAGGTTACGATGGTCGCATGAAACCACAGCATGGTCAGAGTAAGCCACAGTGCAGTGCAGCGAGTAAGCCAGCAAGGGGTTAAGATGAAGCAGGCAGGACAGGAGGAGGACAGGGACACTCCAGAGACAGTCTAGAGACAGACGTCCCGTCCCTGGCATGGTGACCATCCTGCTGAGTTAGTCTGAGGTGGAGACTAGCTGGTGAGGACTCTCTTGGTCACTGCAGACCTGAAGATGAGAGAAAAGGAAAAAACATGCAATCGACAGTAGAGCTTTTTAATGTAACGTCTAGTGTGGCCTGAGATGGGTCGGGGCAACATGTTCGCCTGGAGGATGCTGCAGGTGGGAATTAAGGTAGTACTTATTGTTTGTGAGATCAGCCTTTATTCACATCTCTCGTTCTATTGCACACGTTTATTGATTTTTGATGTATTTTATTACCTATGCTGTTTTTGCCTTTTCTTATGTATGTATGTATGTGTATGTGTCGTTTTGTATTGGCTGTTTATTTTTTTTAATATTATAAGCTACTCTTGCTGAGGCCTCTTGGCCAGGTCATCATTGTAAATGAGAATTGGTTCTAGATTTTACCTGGTTAAATAAAGGTCAATCAATCAATCAATCAATCAATAAGCTGAACAAAACACTTCAGTCAACAACCAAAAATGCAGGCAAGCATCCATTGCATTGTTGCTCACTGGACCCAAGCCTCACAAACCTGATGTAATTTTAATGCCTACTGTGTGTGTGTGTGTGTGTGTGTGTGTGTGTGTGTGTGTGTGTGTGTGCGTGCGTGCGTGCGTGCGTGTGGGTGAGAGACCTTTAATAAGTAGCATTTGTCAATACTTGAAGGAATAATAGCGTTAGTTTAGTAGTTTTTTTTATCGTCTTGCTGAGCCCATTTGTCTGTGGCACTCTGAATGTAGTTAACACTTGCATAGTTAGGAATTTCCTTGTGACAGTACTGATGAAAGAGTAAACTATGTAAACACAAATGTGCTATGTTTTGTCCTGCAAGTGATAAATGGAATCCACCAGCGAGAACGTCTTCACTTTTGCTATAGACTTTTGCTACTGTATACCCCTGCATTAATTTCCACAGCATCAGTTAACCACAGCAAAAAGCATCAAGTTAATATAAATAAATACAACATTTTAGTAAAATACATTTGATACAAACATTAATTAATTAATTAAAATATAGCAAAGTTGATTTACTCTTCACAAGAACAAAAACTCTACACCTCTACACCCACGACTGCGTGGCGACTCAAACCTCTAACACCATCGTGAAGTTTGCAGACGACACAGCAGTCGTGGGGCTGATCTCGGGGAGCGACGAGACGGCCTACAGAGAGGAGGTGGGGGCCCTGGAACAATGGTGCCAGGACAACCACCTCTCTCTGAACGTCTCCAAGACCAAGGAGATCATTGTAGACTACAGGAGGGGGGGGGGCGCACACCCCCCAATCACCATCAACGACACAGTGGTGGAAAGGGTGGACAGCTTCAAGTACCTGGGAGTCAATATCCACCAGGACCTGACATGGGCCAACCACACCGCCACTGTTGTCAAAAAGGCCCAACAGCGAATACACGGACTCAAGCGCCTGAAGAAATTTGGGCTAAGGAAAGAAATCCTCAGGGACTTCTACAGAGGCACCATTGAAAGCCTGCTGACTGGCGGCTTCACCACCTGGTACGGGAACTGTACCACCATGGACCGCAGGGCGATACGGAGAGTGAGACGCGCGGCCCAGCACGTAACAGAATGTGAGTTGCCAGATCTGCATGAACTGTATAAACAGCGGTGCCTCAGGAGGTCCCTGAAGATCATCAAAGACACAAACCATCCCCACAACAGCCTGTTCTCCCTGCTACCCTCAGGGAGAAGATACAGGGTTCCGAAAGCACGCACAAATCACTTGAGGAACAGTTTCTTCCCGCAGGCCACGAGACTCCTTAACATACACAAATAGTGTAGTAGCCGCACTGTACCGTACTGTAGCTGCTACCATTACGTATGTCTAACGTTTAATTGTATGTTTAATAAGGAATATGCTATTTGCACCTGTATGTCAAATACGCCGAATTTAAAATGCCGAGTTTAATTGTATGTTTAATAAGGAATATGTTATTTGCACCTGTATGTCAAATACGCAGAATTTAAAATGTTTAAGCACGTCTAAAGTATGCACCCGACACGTGCACCTATGTGCAGTGAATATGCCACTGTCTCTGACTTGTCTTATCACTATACTGCCTTATGCTTGTTGTGTCTCTTGTTGTTTTTGCACCCATATGCCCTGTTATATTTGTTATATTTGTACTATTTGCACTATGTTGTAAACGGAGTCCACAGCACAAGAATTTCACACGTGATACTTGTACCATGGAGTGACAATAAAAATCTTGAATCTTGAAAATCTTGAACTCAATCGATTTGTTTTTTAAACTATGCTCCCAGTCCCAGACATAGAGATTTTTTTTAGATAGGTTTAACCCATTGATACCTAATGCAGCATTTGCATGTATATCCCTCATTGTATGATGCGGTTCGCGGTCTTAAAGGGATACACACAAATGCTGCATCAGGTATCTATGGGTTAAAGTATTACACAGGGGTCCCACACCTTCTTAAACATCAAATGCAAGGACTTTCAAGGACCCAAATTCACCAACTTTCAGGATTTCAAGTCCCGTGGGAATCTTGATTTCATGTTAAAAAACAATTGCATGTTAAAGCACAGTACTCAACTTTAGCACTTGTTAAATTAAGTCTCAGTGTAAGTGTCTGAGGGCCAGGCAGATATAGCAGCAGGGTTGTAGGGAGGCAGGTAGACTACATATGAATTTGAGAGCAAATAAAGCTGATTAATACTCAAGTCAGCTGGAACATAATTCAAAAGACAGGTTTGGGGTGACCTGTGTCTCTCACCTGTCTCCAGTCCTCGTCTTTTTCTCTCCAGTCGTCTCACAGTCGGTGACAGAAAACCCAGCGGCCTCCTCTCGCATCAAGTTGCTGGCTGCCAAATGGGATTTGTCCATCCAGATCCATAGAGGGGTTTCTCAGCCAGTGAGCGTGGGGCGTGCCCTGTTGGCTTCTTCTTGTGGTGTGCTGCTGAAAGGGCAACAACTTCCTCACAGCACTGGTTTCGCTTCATGATTAAAGAGGACATGAAACATTTGATCGTATGACCGTGCTTTCAGTTTCAAGTCTGAAATCTACCTCGATTTGCTAGAAAGATGAACAACATTTCAGCCAACTATGGGCAAGGGTTCCCAAACGTTTCAGCCCCAGACCCACAAATCCCCAGCATTGGTTGAAGCACACAAATGTTTGTACGCACATGCTGAGAAGTCCGTAAACAAAACAAACAAAATGTTATGTTTATGTAAATGTTTTTTTTTTTTTATATATATATATATAAGTACAATACCTTTGTTGAATTAAAAAATACAATGCTGCTGGTAGGGCTGTACTCTAGATAGATAGATAGATAGATAGATAGATAGATAGATAGATAGATAGATAGATAGATAGATAGATAGATTTTTTATTTCTGTGTCATGCACCATATTCAAGGTGCCCAGCCCGTCTGGGCTTACAAGACACAAATCATTCAAGTTCAACAATACAAACAAATCAACAAACAAGCTACAAAACGCTCAAACATAAACAAGACAGAGTTATATATTCAGATGAACAGCTTCTCCATTCTGAGTTTCCAAGCCCTCCCAATAAACCTGGCCAAACTGAAGACTTCATCTCTGAACAACCATTCCAACTTCGCATCATCTCCTGACCAAAATAGTTCCGGTTTCTTATTTTGCATTAACTGAAATAGAGACAATCTTGGTTCCTCATATAGCGTACAATGAAACAAAAAATGAAATTCATCTTCCACAACACCTAATTCACATACAGTACAAAGTCTCTCCTCCTCAGCAATAGAATTGAACCTGCCAACCTCAATTACCAAAGGGAGGGTAACCGTTCTCAACTGGGCACATAAAGATCTTCTGGATCTATCCAGGGGTAAAGTAACATAGGGTTCTGGAGTGAACATATTTTTAATTTGAACATATGTTCTAAGTTTTGGTTTGAGCCAGATGTCATTGGCCCATTTTTCTTTATAATCAAGAAATAGCCTATGTTTAATATAGCGAACACTACAACGTAAACTGTTTCTGAAAATAAATTGCTGGTCAGCTTCCCTGAATACATCATTGATATCATTACACCATGGATAGTTATGTACTTTATCCCAGTTAAACACTTGTTTTGCAACTCTACTCTCTGGCATATTAGATAGACGGTTCCACAATCTCAACATTTCACCTTTTTGTTTGATCAAACAAGGCTCCCAACCCATATTCCCTTGAAAAGCCAACACAGGTGTACATTTATGTACGCCCAGAAAACATCGGATTGCACGATTTTGGATGGCATTCACCTTAGAAAATTCCTTTCTTCCCCAAACTCCAGCTGCATAAAACAAAATTGGTGACACACATGCATCATAAAGATTTGAAAATGTAGCATAACCAAGATTTTTACAAGTTTTCACTTTAATTATTACTGAACCCAGGGCTCTACCAGCAGTGTCGGCCAACACACTAACGCCCTCTTCAAATGTAGAAAATTCATCAAAAGTAAAACCCAGATATTATATGAACTGGTATATGCCAATGACATAGCTCCAACATGAAAATCAAAAGTGCTTCTCCTTGTACCTGATTTCCGGAAATGTACAATTTGAGTTTTTTCTCTATTTACCGGTACTAATAATCTCCATTTCCTACTTCAAAGATTAACAACATTTAGCATAATCTGCAGCTCTTTCTCATTCCCTGCTAGGAGAATTATATCATCTGCATACAACAAAACATTCAAATTCATATCACCAATTTGCAGACCAAGATTTTTCATTTTAATTTGTTGGGCTAAATCATTAATAAACAAAGCAAAGAGGGTAGGGGAAAGAACGTCACCCTGTTTGACCCCGAGTGGGGTAGAAAACCACCCTGTTTTCATATCGTTCACCTGCACACAGGCAACCGGGGATTTATACAAAGCTTTAATTGCTTTATAAAATTTCCCATCCACACCAGCTGAAATAAGTTTAAACTCCATTAAATCCCTGTCAACACAATCAAACGCTTTCTGAAAATCAATGAAACAAACAAAAGTGGATTTCCCCTCAGAAATCCAAATAGGAACAAGGAATAAAGAAATATGCAGCACAGAGGCCCCTCACAAGTAACGTCTGATATGGAACTCTTCATCGAGTCCACTGGGTGCCATAGTGGAAGTGGATCCACCACAGTTCTCTCTTTAATAAGAGGTTGTTGATGTTACCCCCACGTCTTGGAACATTGACTTGTTCTATGCCTAAATATCTGAGTGAAGCGACGTTGTGGTGTGCATTTTTAAAATGTACAGCCGCTGGAATCTTTTCATCACAGTTTCTTATTGTGCTACGGTGCTCTATGATGTGTGTTTTCAGTGGTCGTGTTGTTTTTCCCACTTATGCTTTTCCACATGAGCATTTCAGTATAGGTGACGTTAGTAGTTTATTTTTCCTTTTATGCTAATCTTCTTTCCTGTAGATGGATGGTGGAAGTGCGTGCATTTAGTTGTAAAGTGGCATTGTGCACATGTTCCACAGCGTCGATTTCCATCAGGAAGGTCATCCAAAAACGTATGGGGTTTGTTAGGAGGTAGGTCTGAGTGTCCCAATTGGTCTCGGATGTTGGGCGGTCTCCTGTATACTATCCGAGGGCTGGTGTTCAATATTTTTTCCAAAGTTGGATCTGTACTCAAAAGGTGCCAATGCCTCTTTATTATTTTCTCAAAGTGTTTTCCCAGAGGCGAGTATTGTATGATACACTGAATAGGTTGCTGTGTGTTCTTTTTTTGAGTAGAACGTAGGCACTCCTCTTGAGTTTTGGAAGAGACTTTGTGGGCTGCTTTCTCTATGACTGATTCAGAGTAAAGGCCCAATTATACTCAACGTTAAAGACGGAGACGGAGACGGACAGAGCCTTCTGTCCGTACTCTGCGTTCATTTCGTCCGTTTTCTGTCCGTCATCTGAAAGCTTACGGATACGCATGAAACGGAGGAAAACCACGCACACTCATGCATTTGACTCTCTACTGCCCACTGGTGGATGTATTGCTTAACATGATACCAACGTGAAAGACGCATGGAAGTATGTGGACAGTGACGATTACACCGTTTGAAACGGACGCCCTTATTTACGGATGAAAATGGAGTATAATTGGGCCTTAACCCCTCGTTTTGAACATTCTTTTCAGCGTATTGCTCTGCTTCTTCTAGGCCTCTGTGCTGCATGTTCTCCTGATCCTATGAAATTGACTGATAGGTAAACTGTTTTTTAGAGGGGTGGGGTGAAAAGAGTCTCCTCTGAGTAATGAGTTTCTTTGACAGCTTTTTCTGTACAGGTTGATTGATTGATTGATTTTTATTTAGTACAAGACTATTACATAAAGTATCTAACAAAAAGTAGTACAATGATAAAAACACAGACAGATGATTTCCACTGTGGTCCCAAGAAGGATACAAAGAACATTTAAGACATCTGTACAATATAAAAAGTACATATGAAGAGTCAGATGCACAAAGAGACAAAAGTACCTGTTCTTCAGGAAAGACGCAAAGCCTCCAAGGACACAATTCCTTGCAAGTGACGCTTCACGGCCTTCCTGAAGCCTGTAACAGTGGGAGAGCTTTGAATTGTCCTGGGCAAGGTGTTCCACAGCCGGCAGGCCGTATACATGAAGCCACTCTGTGAATAGGAGCCTTTTTTGGGCTCATAAACTGAGAGTGGTCCAGACTGTAGCTGCCGTCCGTGGACCTGGTCGTGAAGGACAATGCCAGAGCATAGATAACTAAGAGCAGTTCCATTTATCATTCTGTATATATGTCCCAGTTTCAGGAAAGAGACCCTCTGCTCCACAGGAAGCCATCCCATATTTTAAAATGCGAAGGCTCAATATGGGTTCTGTTTGGAATGTTCCATCTCCCTTAATTATCCTAATGTCCAAAACAAATCCACTCGGTATAGATCGTACTCTATAGTGAATGTATTCATTTTGAACATTAAGAGAGGGAAAAAACTGTAACAATGTCATTTCATCCCCAGTCCAGAGCAAACAGACGTCATCAATGTATCTCTTCCACATCTTTATATAAGGCAAAAAAGTATTTTTCACTGGGTTCAGTACATAGTCCTGTTCAAAAAGACCCACATAGATGTTAGCAATGGAGGGGCTGGCTTTACTGCCCATGCTCACTCCCTTGATTTGTAAGTAGTTCTGATCCTGGAACATGAAATGATTGTGAGTGAGGAGAGTCTCTGTTAATGCAGTGAGGACCTGCGTTCCAGGTGTTGAGTCTGGTGGACATTTTTCAAGGTATAGTGTTAGAGCTTCTAGAGCACCTGTATGTGGTACTGAAGTATACAATGATTTGATGTCCAGGCACGCCATGTAGGTTAGAGAGCTGGGGTCTTCCACGTTTCCCAGGGTTCTGATCATGTCTGTAGAGTCCTCTGTGAAGGAGGGGAGAGATGTTGCAACTCTTCTATTATATGGCTCTGGCATTATATTAGCTATGATCACATGGGTGGGCAAGGGGGCCATTTTGGAGGCCAAAGTGCGAAAGTGGGTTTGAACCCCTAGAGCAGGGAACTTTGATGATAGAAGGGCCACAAAACCATGTCCTCGCTACCAGAGGGCCAGATTTTGCTGGGGGCGGAACGGCGCCGGCGCGAAAAATTTGGGGCATTTGAAGCCAGGTTTAGAGGAATAACTCATTTTAAATTAACAGTTGTGATGTCATTATTCAGTCTTAACCACCAATATTTGATCCTTTTCTCACTCACTCCTATGGCACCACCTGCTCTCCCTGCAGGGCTTGAAATTAACTTTTTTGACCACCTGCCAATATGGCTGCTAGATTTTAAAGTTACCAGCCAATTAGAATTTCCACTAGCCAAAATGTTTTTCTTGAAATAAACCAGAATATGAGTGGGTTAATTTAAGCATGAGTATCAGTAATTGGCCCGGGATTTTCAAAGCCTGTGTTGAGGGTCACACAAGAACAAAAATGGACTCTTGAAGCGAAATAAATCCAAAACCAACAAGTTAATTATTTATTTTTTTATGACAAAAGTTCAATGGACAAACCAAAGAGGATCCTGGAGCACACGATTCACTGGAAAATTGCTTTATTCAATGACTAACGTTTCGACGCCTGCTGCGTCTTCATCAGAGTCAAAACTGCAAAAAAGTTTTGACTCTGATGAAGACGCAGCAGGCGTCGAAACGTTAGTCATTGAATAAAGCAATTTTCCAGTGAATCGTGTGCTCCAGGATCCTCTTTGGTTTGTCCATTGAACTTTTGTCATAATACTGTCCTGTCCTGAGAGCACCGACCTCCTTTTGCGGAGGGGCTGACGCGCAAGAGACTCCTTTTGTATTTATTTTTTTACTTCAATGTAGAACAGTCATTTCTTACACATGAGATTACTTTTAGCCTTTTAGTCATAACGATTATTGAAAGATATTCCATATTCCAGACTGAAATGTTATAACAGAAGTGGAGTATTGGCCAGAATGACATGAACATTTGGACACTTATACAGCGGGTATCTTGCATGCTGCATTCAGGTGCACTGTAAATTTTGATTTATAGCAAAATTTGTAAATCTGTAAATAAAATTTGGCACTGACAATTATGCACTGTGTAGAATTCTAACAATTATATTCTCAAATGTGGAGATTCTGCCCAGAATCCTTCAGCAACACACCTCAAAAGCCATATACATTGATAAAAAAAAAAAAAGTTTAGTTACCCTTTAAGATGGCACGTCTCCCCGACAATACTGAAGGAGCGTTGGGGATTTAAATGGCATGTTAAATTAGCGTTTATAAGATCACATCTCCTATACAGATGAGGAAAGTCATGAACTTGACCTCACATCACTGAGCATGAAAATATCAAGCTGCTTGATGAATTAAAAAATTAAACAAAAAGGATTATTCCTGCAAAATGCAGTGATCAAGTTCAAGTTTCGTAATTGTTTTAATTTGCGCTACTTCACGGGGCTTTCTACACTCGCTAACATCTCTCGTTATATTCTAACAGTTTGTTTGAAAGTAATTTTGTGGTTATGGCTGAAGTGGCTGCCGTAAACTGCACTCGCCGATTCGCTCGGCGTTGGTCTCATCTACTATTAGAGGTAAGATGTGAGGCATCAATATTAAATTTAGACTATTTAATAACAATCAAAAATCATGCTCGTAGCTGCTTTAAGTTCATCATTTTATAAATGTTCAGTTTCAAATGTGGAGATTCCGTCCAGAATCCTTCAGCAACACACCTCAAAAGCCATAATTATACATTGGTTTAAAGCTGATTTTTTTTTGTTAGCGTTTAGTTACTATACCGGCGTAGTGATATACGGCTTCTGTATAGGGCAAGCAGGAACGCTCACCCCAAGAAGTGAGTCACCTCACAAATATTATGAAATTAAACTCTTGTAATTTGGTGCTATATAAATATAAGATTGATTGATTTAAAGTCAGTTTTGAAAGCCAGAAATCTCAGCAGCTGGATGAGCAATTGATGACTCAGTGTATTTCTCGATGACAGACATGTTCTGGTGTGTTTGTGCCTTACTGCATGCATCTTCACGGTCCAACGAGGAGGTCTGTGTGGGCGGACTCGTCAGGACCATCCCCCGCGCCCAGCGCTCGCCCTACGTTCTGCCAGAATAGCCCGGTGTGCCTCTGGGCCCGGGGCCAGCTCAGGTAGGAGCGTCTCTTCAGCAGCTTCCTCATGCGGTAGCAGGGAGCCAGACGCCAGGGCGGGATCTCCTCCAGAAACACCAGGATCAACACGTCCTTGTGCTCATCAAACAGACGGAAGCTGCACACACAAACAGTTTGGAGCCTTAGGGGGTGGGGTGGGGGAAAAAATGGATACACCATAGTATCGCAATATTTTGCCTGACGATATTGTATCGATATTTGGACGCCAAGTATCGATTTTTTTGCAGGCCATGCCAGCCCACCGGGCATCTGCCCGAAGCGCCCGATGTTGCAGTCCGTGCCTACAGTGGCATATTGAGTCCAGAGAAGCTTAATAATGTAGCCTACGTGTGGGGCAAAAACAAAACAAAAAAACACTGCATGTTTTACTTCCTGTGACGTCAAGGAAAAGGTAGGAAAAGGAGTTAGACAATATATCGCAATATTCAATATATCGCAATATCGGCGATATCGCAATATCACAATACTATCGTATCGTGACTCAAGTATCGTTTTAGTATCGTATCATGGGCATCTGGTGCGTCTGATGCATATTTATGTGTAACTTTAATGTAACTATTACGTAATGTATATGTAACTACCTCTGTAACAGAACCAGCGCTAACTGCTAAGCTATAGCTAACTGCTAAGCTAAGTAACTAGCAGATCTGAAAAGCGGGTAAGCAACTGTGGGATTGTTGAGAAATTCACTAAATGGAGAGAGCTATGAGTGCTTGAGTGGGTATAGCCGCTGTAATGACAAATATAACCGTATTAACCGGTTTAAGAGCAGCAAAAACACTTCTCTTGAAAGTGCATTTTGGTTGTCTAGCCCACAGGTACACAGATATACATGCTAACGATGACGAAATTATGTCACGTGACCAAATTAAAGATTTTGGATGAACTATTATTCCTTTAAGCAGACTGAGTGAGCCGGGCAGATAGAGCAAGAAGCGCTGCTGTATGTGAGAACAGAGAGACGGCGCCCCCACCTGGCCATCTGCATCTCCTTGGAGCACCACTCGCTCTCCAGGTAGCGCTGGCTGATCACACAGATGGTCTTCCTGCTGCCGTAGATGGCCTCTGTAATGTTCTCTATGATGGCCTTACCTGGGGAAGCAATTCAGATTTGTACTGAATGAGGATTTAGGCGCGGTGGCTCTGACCTCTCCACCCTTAAATATTCCATATGTGTGGGGACTGACACACAGGGCAGTTGACATGGGTATACTGTAAGGATAGTGTGTGCAGCTGATTCCTTGGTTTCCATGACCATAGAGCACCAGAAGGCTAGATGGCAGTACTTTGTTATAATGGAAGAAATAACATAAGTAGGCGTGTTTACATTCTGTGAAAGTCAGATCATCTGGGACACCAACACTCCACTAAAACACAGCACAATTAAAACTGTTAGATGGGTTATTATCACCTCCATAAGGTGAGACACCATAGGTGAATAGAGTACCACAGGGATGGCATATTTTTGTAGGCTTACCCAGAAGTCCCTGCACTTCCTGGTTCCTACATGTAAAAGTCAATGGGAGTTTTGTATTGGAATTTCGGTTAAATGCATAACATATGTGCTCAACGAAAACAAAAAACGCATTTATGCTTCGAAAATCATAAAATGGTGCTCATTTGTGGAGATTATCTTGCTGAACATGAAGTTTGCTGTTTCATAAACTTCTGTTAACAACAGACCTTATGTCATGCATTTAACGAAAATCCCCATACAAAAATCACATCGACCTTTACACGTAGGAACCATCGACAGTAAATAATATGGACTGATTCTTATGGACAGGCCAATATCGGCAAACAAATATATTGGTGTGATCGTCAACCAGGAACTGAGAGCTAACAATGGGTGTGAAACCTCCACTATAAATAAATCCTTTAAGTTTTTTTCAGTAAAAATCATTTACCAATTTTATATAATTACCTCATGTCTATCAAATACATCTGCTAAGTTTTTTCAGTAAAAATCGTTTACCAATTTTATATAAATACCTCATGTCTATCAAATACATCTGCTAAGTTTTTTCCAGTAAAAATTGTTTAGTTATAGAGTTAGCTATTTATTTCCCAGTGTTTGTTTCCCACCTACAATAAATAGGTCGTTTTACATGAGCAGCTAATGAGCTACTGCTTTGGTTTGCTGGCCATTCTGGAAGGCCTCCCCTCCTCTTAGCGCTGATTGGTCGATTTCAGACAGTCTAGCGTCTACAGTATATAGAAAGTGGAGCAAATTCTGACTGGCTTGTCCAACTGTTTTATAGTCTGTGATTCAGGGGAAATGGCAGACTAACATAATTAAATTGTTTACTGTGATTACTTCACACTTCCAAATACCAAAGTCAGTACTAAGAATCGCCACATCCTAGAATACCCCCAACACCAACTCTACTCTCAATACAGTTCTGAGAGGAAGCAGATAAGAGACAGACAGACAGACAGTCTCTCTACCTGGTTGGAAGTCTCTGTGGTGCAGACAGAGTCTCCAGCCCTGCTCTCCTTCCAGCACCGGAAGCATCTCTTTGAGAACCCAGGCCTCATCGTGAACGTTGTAGGAGATGAAGGCATCGTAGCGGAGAGGAGCTCCCTTCTTCCTCCTCCTGCTGTCATAAAGGAAGGCCAGGAAGAGATAGGAGGTGTAGACTAGATGCAACCTCAGCAAGTGGTAGGTAAAGGATGTGAGGAGAGTTAGCACAATCACACACATGCTGCAAATGAAGCAGAGGAAGCTAGCGTCAAAAGGCAGAGGACAGGAGTGCACATCAAAGTCAAGCACCTTGGTTCCATTTTTACTAGGAGGATCCATGCAAGTGTACTGGTGGCCATTTACAACCTGTGTTTGACTGTTGCTCTGTGCCCACCGGATAAAGCCAGCATTAGAGCAATCACAAATGAAAGGGTTACCAAGCAGGTCCAGATATGTTAGGGCAGGGAGGGATTGGATGACACTCTCATCGATCACTTTCAGCTGATTCTGACTCAAATTCAACCAGACGAGTTTTCTCAGGTTGGACCGGACCAAGAAATCCAAGGACCAGACTTTACTTTTGGAAAGATCCAGAGCCTCCAGGTTTCTGATTGGCTGAAACAGGTCAGGGCTCAGACCTGGCAGATCACTGTGGCTGATCCGAAGACTCTTCAGCTGACGAGTGTCTTTAAATGTGACTGGGTCTGGTGAGTCAATGAACAACCCCTCAGCTGCAAAGTACTCCAGAGACTTCAGACCCTTGAGCAGATATGGCAAGAGGAAGTCGTGATTATGACCTTGACAATTAATTATAAGCCTCTTCAAGGAAGATAAATTTCTGAAGGGTGGCTCATTGTCAATGTTCACAGGAAAACTTTTGATGGCCATGAGAACTGCTCGTTCAGATGGGCGCATGTAGATATCAGTGAGAATAAGTGTTAGATTTTCTAAGTCTCCCGGTCCTTTGAATATGTCTTTTGACAAAACCCAAGTGGGTAGCGACAGATTGAGAGTCGTGAGATTATCAAGTCCTTCAAAAGCACCACCTTCAAAACCTAGACCAATACCTCCTTCTAATAGCAGAGACAGAGACCTGAGAGAAGACAAATTTCTAAAATCTCCTTTGTTGACCTGGAAATCATTCCCATTTAAATTCAAAACTTCTAGTTTCGGTAAGCTGAGTTTGAAGGTATTTCCAATAGTTCGACCTATGTTTCCTTCCATACTTAATCTTTTCAAACCATTCACATTTTGAAAAACACATTCGTTGAGTTCTGAAATCATATTCCCGTTAAGATTAAGTTCTGTCAATCCTGTCAAAAACAGGAAGTCGGAGCAACCTAGATCCCTGATCAAATTCCCACTAAGATCTAGGATTTCAAGTGTGGAGATGCCTCTGATGGCCAGAGGTACTTTAGACAGTTTGTTCCTGTTGATGCTCAGACGCCTGAGCTGCTTCAGTGATCTGAGTGAATCATCAGACAGGTTAGTCAGAAGATTCACTGATAAATCTAGCTCAGTCAGCTGAGAGCAAGACTGCAGCAGTTCATCATCCACACTCAAAATGTAGATGTTACTCAGATCAAGAGTTTGCAGTGCAAGAATTTGGCAAGCGATGTCTACCAGACGGTTAAATATCCCCTCCTTCATTTGATCCAGTATTAGATCTTGCATTGAATGAGCACTCTGCGGCATCTCTCTGTAGCGCTCAATTCTACTTCTATTTCCACTTCCACAAAAACTCAAATGAGTTAAGCTCCTTAGAAAAGATTTGTCCGGTACATCCCACTCCAAGTGTGTGTCTATTTCGATGTAAATACTTTGAAGACGAGGATAGATGTCTCTTGTGATGCTAAACTTCTTCATATGCGATAATTCTAACACTTGGAGCTCTGAGGCGAAGTTAAACGGCAGTTCATTAGATTGGAAAGAGGTGAAGAGGTTATCTTTAAGATCCAAGAAATATAAGCTTGGTAGTTGTAAGACAGGCAGAATGTCAGACACTTTCTGTAGCTTGTTAGAGCACAGTGATACTCTCTGTAAGTTCAGCAATGACTGAAACGCCGAGGGAGCAATATATTCAATCAGATTCCTGCTCAGATCTAGATCTGTGAGCTTTGGTAAAGATCTAAAATCCGCGCTGTTGATCTTGAAAAGGCAATTTGAAGAGAGATCTAGCACTGCTGCGTTTGTGGGAATGTCGTCAGGAATGGCAGTGAGGTTACGATGGTCGCATGAAACCACAGCATGGTCAGAGTAAGCCACAGTGCAGTGCAGCGAGTAAGCCAGCAGGGGGTTAAGATGAAGCAGGTAGGACAGAAGGAGGACAGGGACACTCCAGAGACAGTCTAGAGACAGACGTCCTGTCCCTGGCATGGTGACCATCCTGCTGAGTTAGTCTGAGGTGCAGACTAGCTGGTGAGGACTCTGTTGGTCACTGCAGACCTGAAGATGAGAGAAAAGGAAAAAACATGCAATCGACAGTAGAGCTTTTTAATGTAACGTCTAGTGTGGCCTGAGATGGGTCGGGGCAACATGTTCGCCTGGAGGATGCTGCAGGTGGGAATTAAGCTAGTACTTATTGTTTGTGAGATCAGCCTTTATTCACATCTCTCGTTCTATTGCACACGTTTATTGATTTTTGATGTATTTTATTACCTATGCTGTTTTTGCCTTTTCTTATGTATGTATGTATGTGTATGTGTCGTTTTGTATTGGCTGTTTATTTTTTTAATATTATAAGCTACTCTTGCTGAGGCCTCTTGGCCAGGTCATCATTGTAAATGAGAATTGGTTCTCAACAGATTTTACCTGGTTAAATAAAGGTCAATCAATCAATCAATCAATCAATCAATCAATAAGCTGAACAAAACACTTGAGTCAACAACCAAAAATGCAGGCAAGCATCCATTGCATTGTTGCTCACTGGACCCAAGCCTCACAAATTGTGATGTAATTTTAATGCCTACTGTGTGTGTGTGCGTGTGTGCGTGCGTGCGTGCGTGTGGGTGAGAGACCTTTAATAAGTAGCATTTGTCAATACTTGAAGGAATAATAGCGTTAGTTTAGTAGTTTTTTTTTATCGTCTTGCTGAGCCCATTTGTCTGTGGCACTCTGAATGTAGTTAACACTTGCATAGTTAGGAATGTCCTTGTGACAGTACTGACGAAAGAGTAAACTATGTAAACACAAATGTGCTATGTTTTGTCCTGCAAGTGATAAATGGAATCCACCAGCGAGAACGTCTTCACTTTTGCTATAGACTTTTGCTACTGTATACCCCTGCTTTAATTTCCACAGCATCAGTTAACCACAGCAAAAAGCATCAAGTTAATATAAATAAATACAACATTTTAGTAAAACACATTTGATACAAACATTAAAATATAGCAAAGTTGATTTACTCTTCACAAGAACAAAAACTCAATCGATTTGTTTTTTAAACTATGCTCCCAGTCCCAGACATAGAGATTTTTTTTAGATAGGTTTAACCCATTGATACCTAATGCAGCATTTGCATGTATATCCCTCATTGTATGATGTGGTTCGCGGTCTTAAAGGGATACACACAAATGCTGCATCAGGTATCAATGGGTTAAAGCATTACACAGGGTTCCCACTAGGGATGTTCATCAATTATCGAAAATCGATAATTGATTGTTAAGGATTGGAATCGATCCTGTGGCATTTGGATCGATTTTTTAATTATTTAAAAAAAAATGGGCACGGGCCTTTGTGCCAACAAAACTGTTTTAAACATGGGAAATTCACACCGGCATGCGCCGGCGACAGCAGTGTTGGAGAGGAGACACATTGAAATAAAGAGTTCATTGAGGAGAACACGTTGTCTTCTGCCATAGGCATTCATTTTGTCAAAAAAAAAAAAATTGAAAATTTTCTAAGTATTAATATGATCGATAATCGATAATTGATCGTTATTTTTCACCGATTATCGATTTTGGGAAAATTTTCAAAATGAACATCCCTAGTTCCCACACCTTCTTAAACATCAAATGCAAGGACTTTCAAGGACCCAAATTCACCAACTTTCAAGGATTTCAAAGTCCCGTGGGAATCTTGATTTCATGTTAAAAAACAATTGCATGTTAAAGCACAGTACTCAACTTTAGCACTTGTTAAATTAAGTCTCAGTGTAAGTGAAATCAGTATCAGTGTAGCAGGGTTGTAGGGAGGCAGGTAGACTACATATGAATTTTAGAGCAAATAAAGCTCATTAATACTGAAGTCAGCTGGAACATAATTAAAAAGACAGGTTTGAGGTGACCTGTGTCTCTCACCTGTCTCCAGTCCTCGTCTTTTTCTCTCCAGTCGTCTCACAGTCGGTGACAGAAAACCCAGCAGCCTCCTCTCGCATCAAGTTACTGGCTGCCAAATGGGATTTGTCCATCCAGATCCATAGAGGGGCTTCTCAGCCAATGAGCAATGGTGCTGAAAGGGCAACAACTTCCTCACAGCACTGGTTTCGCTTCATGATTAACTCATTCATGGCCAGTTTAGGACTGCCAATATTTAGCACAGGCCAAAGATTTTCATAATTGTTGGTCATCTTTCAAGACCCACAGTAAATTATCTATTAGCACCAGAGTGATTTGCAATACCTCAAAATGAAGATGTACGTCTCTGGGTTCACCAGGAAAAAAAAGTGAGCTTTTAGCATGTTCTGTACTCTACTTATATCCATTTATATACACCCTGTTTTCACCCAAAAGGTCTCTCTGAGATGACAAACAGGAGAAAAGGCAATTTCTGTAAAATACACATTCTCAGGCAGAACTCACTCTCAATTCTTTTATTTTGAACTGTATTGACATCAGACATGTAAATACTATTCGTTATGACACAAATGAAAAAAAAAAAATATATATATATATATATATATACACATGAAGTGCTTTTTTTTTTACATTCAACAATACAGCAGTGTGAGTGAGTGTGCAGACAGACACACAGACACAGACAGACAGACAGACACACCGACAGACAGACAGACAGACACACACACACACACACACGATCCCCCTTCGTTGCGTGATTTCTAACCCCACATAGGATAAGCAATAACCACGCCCTGTGGCGCCGGGATTGGCCAGGAGCAACACTGGAGGGCACGCAGCCCAGCGATTTCATGAACCAACTGAATAGCTCTTGAGAACGGACAGCGGGCTGCTGTGACTGCCGCTTCTTAGCTGTTCGTGTGTTTATTTTGTTTTGTTCTGGTCCACCCGTCCTCGTCCATGTCTCCCTGTCCTATTCCTCCCTGCTATTTGATCGTTCCCGTTTTCCCCTCGGCTATCCTCACCGCCCTCTGATCGATCATTTCCTCATTCCTCTGATGATCAAACGCATCTCTGGATTACTTTCTCCCGTTTTCTCCCGGCTGGCACACAGGAAAGCGACCAGCTCCTGCAGCGCGCCGAGGGGCGTTTCAATGGCGTTTCTCCTGTCTGCACAAGGAAGCGTTTATGCATTTTCTGCTTTTCCTCCTGCTCAATTTCAAAACAACAGCTGCGGTATGTGTTTGTTCACGTGTTGTCTTAGATGCTAGGGACCTGATACTATGTCACAGGCTGAGGAAGTGTTTGAACTACGCGCTGCAGTAATAAAAACAAAAACACGTCAAACACGTCATTGGCCCTCTGGGCTATTCCTGATAACACGTCAAAGACGTCATTGGCCCTGAATGAGTTAAAGAGGACATTAAACATTTGATCGTATGACCGTGCTTTCAGTTTCAAGTCTGAAATCTACCTCGATTTGCTAGAAAGATGAACAACATTTCAGCCAACTATGGGCAAGGGTTCCCAAACGTTTCAGCCCCAGACCCACAAATCCCCAGCATTGGTTGAAGCACACAAATGTTCGTACGCACATGGTGAGAATTCCGTAAACAAAACAAACAAAATTGTATGTTTATGTAAATGTTTTTTTTTTTTTTTTATAAGTACAATACCTTTGTTGAATTAAAAAATACAATGCTGCTGGTAGGGCTGTACTCTAGATAGATAGATAGATAGATAGATAGATAGATAGATAGATAGATTTTTTATTTCTGTGTCATGCACCATATTCAAGGTGCCCAGCCCGTCTGGGCTTACAAGACACAAATCATTCAAGTTCAACAATACAAACAAATCAACAAACAAGCTACAAAACGCTCAAACATAAACAAGACAGAGTTATATATTCAGATCAACAGCTTCTCCATTCTGAGTTTCCAAGCCCTCCCAATAAACCTGGCCAAACTGAAGACTTCATCTCTGAACAACCATTCCAACTTCGCATCATCTCCTGACCAAAATAGTTCCGGTTTCTTAGGTCAGCTTCCCTGAACACATCATTGATATCATTACACCATGGATAGTTATGTACTTTATCCCAGTTAACACATTGAGTGCCAGCCGTTTTTTCAATCCTGTAGGTAAGTTGTGCCAGTTTTTTTTTTGAGGATTCTGGCTCATTTTACAAGAGCCGAGGATTATTTTCTGTTAAGACTTCGTGAACACCAATCATCTAAAAAGAACTAATAGAATCTGTGCTTTCTCTGTCTAAAAGAGTTAGTTTGCAGAGTTAGTAGTTATGTAGATATTAGCCGTTGAGTACAGCATGGTTTCAGAGATTTTCAGAGAGTTTAGAGATAAATGGATTTTTAGAACCACCTCACGTGCCTGTGATTATGGGTGCCCTTGGGCAAGTCTGTATACTGTATTGTGTGTGTGTGTGTGTGTGTGTGTGTGTGTGTGTGTGTGTGTCTCCAAACTCCTCCCTCCGTCTGTGCTGCGGAGGGAGGAGGCTCCGCGGCCGCTCTCGGGCAGTCTGGACTGTAAAACTGGCTCGTTCGTTTCTTGAGGTGTCGGCTGAGAGCTTTGAAGAAGCTTTTGCGATTCTGGTCTTATTTATGCGCAAAGGTACTCGAGTGTGTGTGTGTGCGCGCGCGCGCGCGCGTGTGTGTGTGTGTGTGTGTGTGTGTGAAATCGAAAGAGTTTTCGCCCAGCTATTTCCTTGAAAATTAGACTGGCTTTCTCCAGCGGACCCGTGGCTGTGGCTTTCTCTCTGTCTGGAGAGAACTGTCGCCACTTAGTGGTCGGTAAAATAGATTATACACATTCTCTTCCTCTAATATTGATATAGAAGACGTAAAAGGGGTTGATTGATGTCCCACCGTCAAAAAAAAAAAATGTTTATGTAAGACGAGATATCTCGTCTTTGGCACTCAACGGTTGGATTATGTAAGACGAGATATCTCGTCCATGGCACTCAACGTGTTAAACACTTGTTTTGCAACTCTACTCTCAGGCATATTAGATAGACGGTTCCACAATCTCAACATTTCACCTTTTTGTTTGATCAAACAAGGCTCCCAACCCATATCCCCTTGAAAAGCCAACACAGGTGTAAATTTATGTATGCCCAGAAAACATCGGATTGCACGATTTTGGATGGCATTCACCTTAGAAAATTCCTTTCTTCCCCAAACTCCAGCTGCATAAAACAAAATTGGTGACACACATGCATCATAAAGATTTGAAAATGTAGCATAACCAAGATTTTTACAAGTTTTCACTTTAATTATTACTGAACCCAGGGCTCTACCAGCAGTGTCGGCCGACACACTAACGCCCTCTTCAAATGTAGAAAATTCATCAAAAGTAAAACCCAGATATTATATGAACTGGTATATGCCAATGACATAGCTCCAACATGAAAATCAAAAGTGCTTCTCCTTGTACCTGATTTCCGGAAATGTACAATTTGAGTTTTTTCTCTATTTACTAATAATCTCCATTTCCTACTCCAAAGATTAACAACATTTAGCATAATCTGCAGCTCTTTCTCATTCCCTGCTAGGATAATTATATCATCTGCATACAACAAAACATTCAAATTCATATCACCAATTTGCAGACCAAGATTTTTCATTTTAATTTGTTGGGCTAAATCATTAATAAACAAAGCAAAGAGGGTAGGGGAAAGAACGTCACCCTGTTTGACCCCGAGTGGGGTAGAAAACCACCCTGTTTTCATATCGTTCACCTGCACACAGGCAACCGGGGATTTATACAAAGCTTTAATTGCTTTATAAAATTTCCCATCCACACCAGCTGAAATAAGTTTAAACTCCATTAAATCCCTGTCAACACAATCAAACGCTTTCTGAAAATCAATGAAACAAACAAAAGTGGATTTCCCCTCAGAAATCCAAATAGGAACAAGGAATAAAGAAATATGCAGCACAGAGGCCCCTCACAAGTAACGTCTGATATGGAACTCTTCATCGAGTACTGGGTGCCATAGTGGAAGTGGATCCACCACAGTTCTCTCTTTTTTCTGCCTAAATATCTGAGTGAAGCGACGTTGCGGTGTGCATTTTTAAAATGTACAGCCGCTGGGATTTTTTCATCACAGTTTCTTATTGTGCTACGGTGCTCTGCTATGTGTGTTTTCAGTGGTCGTGTTGTTTTTCCCACTTATGCTTTTCCACATGGGCATTTCAGCATATAGGTGGCGTTAGTTAGTTGTGCATGATATTTTTCCTTTTATGCTTATTTTCTTTCCTGTAGCTGGATGGTGGAAGTGCGTGCATTTAGTTGTAAAGTGGCATTGTGCACATGTTCCACAACGTCGATTTCCATCAGGAAGGTCATCCAAAAACGTATGGGGTTTGTTAGGAGGTAGGTCTGAGTGTACCAATTGGTCTCGGATGTTGGGCGGTCTCCTGTATACTATCCGACGGCTGCTATTAAATGTTTTTTCCAAAGTTGGATCTGTACTCAAAAGGTGCCAATGCCTCTTTATTATTTTCTCAAAGTGTTTCAGCATGTTACTCTGCTTCTGGAAAGAGGCCTCTGTGCTGCATATTCTCCTGATCCTAGGAAATTGACTGATAGGTAAACTGTTTTTTAGAGGGGTGGGGTGAAAAGAGTCTCCTCTGAGTAATGAGTTTCTTTGACAGCTTTTTCTCTACAGGTTGATTGATTGATTGATTTTTATTTAGTACAAGAATATTACATAAAATATCTAACAAAAAGTAGTACAAGGATAAAAACACAGACAGTTGTTCAACTGATTTCCACTGTGGTCCCAAGAAGGATACAAAGAACATTTAAGACATCTGTACAATATAAAAAGTACATATGAAGAGTCAGATGCACAAAGAGACAATAGTACCTGTTTTTCAGGAAAGACGCAAAGCCCCCAAGGACACAATTCCTTGCAAATGCCGCCAGCGCCGCGGGAAGTAGGGGTGCTGCAGGTGCTGCAGCACCCCCTAGATTTTTCCCCCAAAAAAAAAAAAAATTTTTTTTTTTTTTTTTTTACAAATGTAATTACAAATATTTTGCAGTGCACTGTTCCTTTCTTGTTTAAGAATGTTTCGGGAAATGAAAATGTAGCCTATTTAAATAGAATTATCAACAATAACAATCAAGGAAGTTACATGCTTGTAGGCTAGAGAAGAAGAAGAAGCGCGCATGCACGCACATGTTGTGTTGAACCAACCAACAACCATACGAATTGTTTAATCTGGCAATAAAGAAATGTGAACTTGAGATGCTATTTTAATAGCCTACTCAAAAATGCACCTCCCACTATACAGCAAAGAGAGGAGTCAATGTTTCTTGATATATGCCATTCAGATCAGAATAATTAGTCTAGTCATTAAGTTTGCTGATAATATTTCTATCATGTTAAGTCTGTGTCATGTTAACTGGTGTATTCAGAGCAAATAGGGAGATATAGAGCATTATCATCATGCTATATATCTCCCTCTTTGCTCTGAATGAGTGAGAAAAGGAGAAAATACTGAATAATTACATCACAACAGTATCCTAATGTTAATTTAAAATGAGATATTCCTATAAATATGGCAAAAAAATTAAAAAAAAAACGTCCAAATTTTTTTCAGCACCCCCTGCTTAAAATGACTTCCAGCGGCCCTGAATGCCGCTTCACTGCCTTCCTGAAGCCTGTAACAGTGGGAGAGCTTTGAATTGTCCTGGGCAAGGTGTTCCACAGCCGGCAGGCCGTATACATAAAGCCACTCTGTGAATAGGAGCCTTTTTTGGGCTCATAAACTGAGAGTGGTCCAGACCGTAGCTGCCGTCCGTGGACCTGGTCGTGAAGGACAATGCCAGAGCATAGATAACTGGGAGCAGTTCAGTTTATCATTCTGTATATATGTCCCAGTTTCAGGAAAGAGACCCTCTGCTCCACAGGAAGCCATCCCATTCTTTTAAAATGCGAAGGCTCAATATGGGTTCCGTTTGGAATGTTCCATCTCCCTTAATTATCCTAATGTCCCCAAAAAATCCACTCGGTATTGATCGTACCTTAGTACCTTAGTAGTAGGTAGTGAATGTATTCATTTTGAACATTAAGAGAGGAAAAAAAACGGTAACAATGTCATTTCATCCCCAGTCCAGAGCAAACAGACGTCATCAATGTATCTCTTCCACATCTTTATATAAGGCAACAAAGTAGTTTTCACTGGGTTCAGGACATAGTCCTGTTCAAAAAGACCCACATAGATGTTAGCAATGGAGGGGCTGGCTTTACTGCCCATGCTCACTCCCTTGATTTGTAAATAGTTCTGATCCTGGAACATGAAATGATTGTGAGTGAGGAGAGTCTCTGTTAATGCAGTGAGGACCTGCGTTCCAGGTGTTGAGTCTGGTGGACATTTTTCAAGGTATAGTGTTAGAGCTTCTAGAGCACCTGTATGTGGTACTGACGTATACAGTGATTCGATGTCCAGGCACGCTATGTAGGTTAGAGAGCTGGGATCCTCCACGTTCCACAGGGTTCTGATCATGTCTGTAGAGTCCTGTGTGAAAGAGGGGAGAGATTTGACTATAGGTGATAGATGTTGCAACTCTTCTATTATATGGCTCTGGCATTAGCTATGATCACATGGGTGGGCAAGGGGGCCATTTTGCAGGCCAAAGTGCAAAAGTGGGTTTGAACCCCTAGAGCAGGGAACTTTGATGATAGATTTTGCTGAGGGCTGGGGGCCGAACGGCACCAGTGCGAAAAATTTGGGCCATTTGAAGCCAGGTTTAGAGGAATAACTCATTTTAAATGAACAGTTGTGATGTCATTATTCAGTCTTAACCACCAATATTTGATCCTTTTCTCACTCACTCCTATGGCACCACCTGCTCTCCCTGCAGGGCTTGAAATTAACTTTTTTGACCACCTGCCAATATGGCTGCTAGATTTTAGAGTTACCAGCCAATTAGAATTTCCACTAACCAAAATGTTTTTCTTTAAATAAACCAGAATATGAGTGGGTTAATTTCAGCATAAGTATCAGTAAGTGGCCCGGGATTCTCAAAGCCTGTGTTGAGGGTCACACAAGAACAAAAATGCACTCTTGAAGCTAAATAAATCCAAAACCAACGAGTTAATTATTTATTTTTTTACTTTAATGTAGAACAGTCATTTCTTACACATGAGATTACTTTTAGCCTTTTAGTCATTAAGATTATTGAAAGATATTCCATATTCCAGACTGAATTGTTATAACAGAAGTGGAGTATTGGCCAGAATGACATGAACATTTGGACACTTATACAGCGGGTATCTTGCATGCTGCGTTCAGGTGCACTGTAAATTTTGATTTATAGTAAAATTTGTAAATCTGTAAATAAAATTTGGCACTGACAATTATGCACTGTGTAGAATTCTAACAATTATATTCTCTAATGTCGAGATTCTGCCCAGAATCCTTCAGCAACACACCTCAAAAGCCATATACATTGATTAAAAAAAATAAAAAAATGTTTAGTTACCCTTTAAGATGGCACGTCTCCCCGACAATACTGAAGGAGCGTTGGGGATTTAAATGGCATGTTAAATTAGCGTTTATAAGATCACATCTCCTATACAGATGAGGAAAGTCATGAACTTGACCTCACATCACTGAACATGAAAATATCAAGCTGCTTGATGAATTAAAAAAAATAACAAAAAGGATTATTCCTGCAAAATGCAGTGGTCAAGTTCAAGTTTTGTAATTGTTTAATTTACGCTACTTCACGGGGCTTTCTACACTCGCGAACATCTCTCGTTATATTCTAACAGTTTGTTTGAAAGTAATTTTGTGGTTATGGCTGAAGTGGCTGCCGTAAACCGTTTCACACAGACTATAATCAGCAAGACAGCATGCGCCGATTCGCTCGGCGTTGGTCTCATCTACTATTAGAGGTAAGATGTGCGGCATCAATATTAAATTTAGACTGTTTAATAACAATCGAAAATCATGCTCATGTAGCTGCTTTAAGTTCATCATTATTTTATAAATGTTCAGTCTCAAATGTGGAGATTCCGTCCAGAATCCTTCAGCAACAACACACCTCAAAAGCCATAATTATTGGTTGAAAGCTGAAAATTTTTTGTTTTAGGGTTTAGTTACTATACTGGCGTAGTGATATACGGCTTCTGTATAGGGCAAGCAGGAACGCTCACCCCAAGAAGTGAGTCACCTCACAAATATTATGAAATAAAACTCTTGTAATTTGGCGCTATATAAATATAAGATTGATTGATTTAAAGTCAGTTTTGAAAGCCCGAAATCTCAGCAGCTGGATCAGCAATTGATGAGTCAGTGTATTTCTCGATGACAGACATGTTCTGGTGTGTTTGTGCCTTACTTCATGCATCTTCATGGTCCAAAGAGGAGGTGTGTGTGGGTGGACTCGTCGGGACCGTCCCCCGTCTCCAGCGCTCGCCCTACGTTCTGCCAGAAGAGCCCGGTGTGCCTCTGGGCCCGGGGCCAGCTCAGGTAGGAGTGTCTCTTCAGCAGCTTCCTCATGCGGTAGCAGGGAGCCAGACGCCAGGGCGGGATCTCCTCCAGAAACACCAGGATCAACACGTCCTTGTGCTCATCAAACAGACGGAAGCTGCACACACAAACAGTTTGCAGCCTTAGGGGGTGGGGTGGGGGAAAAAATGGATACACCATAGTATCGCAATATTTTGCCTGACGATATTGTATCGATATTTGGACGCCAAGTATCGATTTTTTTGCAGGCCATGCCAGCCCACCGGGCATCTGCCCGAAGCGCCCGATGTTGCAGTCCGTGCCTACAGTGGCATATTGAGTCCAGAGAAGCTTAATAATGTAGCCTACGTGTGGGGCAAAAACAAAACAAAAAAACACTGCATGTTTTACTTCCTGTGACGTCAAGGAAAAGGTAGGAAAAGGAGTTAGACAATATATCGCAATATTCAATATATCGCAATATCGGCGATATCGCAATATCACAATACTATCGTATCGTGACTCAAGTATCGTTTTAGTATCGTATCATGGGCATCTGGTGCGTCTGATGCATATTTATGTGTAACTTTAATGTAACTATTACATAATGTATATGTAACTACCTCTGTAACAGAACCAGCGCTAACTGCTAAGCTATAGCTAACTGCTAAGCTAAGTAACTAGCAGATCTGAAAAGCGGGTAAGCAACTGTGGGATTGTTGAGAAATTCACTAAATGGAGAGAGCTATGAGTGCTTGAGTGGGTATAGCCGCTGTAATGACAAATATAACTGTATTAACCGGTTTAAGAGCAGCAAAAACACTTCTCTTGAAAGTGCATTTTGGTTGTCTAGCCCACAGGTACACAGATATACATGCTAACGATGACGAAATTATGTCACGTGACCAAATTAAAGATTTTGGATGAACTATTATTCCTTTAAGCAGACTGAGTGAGCCGGGCAGATAGAGCAAGAAGCGCTGCTGTATGTGAGAACAGAGAGACGGCGCCCCCACCTGGCCATCTGCATCTCCTTGGAGCACCACTCGCTCTCCAGGTAGCGCTGGCTGATCACACAGATGGTCTTCCTGCTGCCGTAGATGGCCTCTGTAATGTTCTCTATGATGGCCTTACCTGGGGAAGCAATTCAGATTTGTACTGAATGAGGATTTAGGCGCGGTGGCTCTGACCTCTCCACCCTGACATATTCCATATGTGTGGGGACTGACCCACAGGGCAGTTGACATGGGTATACTGTAAGGATAGTGTGTGCAGCTGATTCCTTGGTTTCCATGACCATAGAGCACCAGAAGGCTAGATGGCAGTACTTTGTTATAATGGAAGAAATAACATAAGTAGGCGTGTTTACATTCTGTGAAAGTCAGATCATCTGGGACACCAACACTCCACTAAAACACAGCACAATTAAAACTGTTAGATGGGTTATTATCACCTCCATAAGGTGAGACACCATAGGTGAATAGAGTACCACAGGGATGGCATATTTTTGTAGGCTTACCCAGAAGTCCCTGCACTTCCTGGTTCCTACATGTAAAAGTCAATGGGAGTTTTGTATTGGAATTTCGGTTAAATGCATAACATATGTGCTCAACGAAAACAAAAAACGCATTTATGCTTCGAAAATCATAAAATGGTGCTCATTTGTGGAGATTATCTTGCTGAACATGAAGTTTGCTGTTTCATAAACTTCTGTTAACAACAGACCTTATGTCATGCATTTAACGAAAATCCCCATACAAAAATCCCATCGGCCTTTACACGTAGGAACCATCGACAGTAAATAATATGGACTGATTCTTATGGACAGGCCAATATCGGCAAACAAATATATTGGTGTGATGATCGTCAACCACGAACTGAGAGCTAACAATGGGTGTGAAACCTCCACTATAAATAAATCCTTTAAGTTTTTTTCAGTAAAAATCATTGACCAATTTTATATAAATGCCTCATGTCTATCAAATACATCTGCTAAGTTTTTTCCAGTAAAAATTGTTTAGTTATAGAGTTAGCTATTTATTTCCCAGTTATGTTTCCCACCTACAAGAAATAGGTCGTTTTACATAAGCAGCTAATGAGCTACTGCTTTGATTTGCTGGCCATTCTGGAACGCCTCCCCTCCTCTTATTGGTCGATTTCAGACAGTCTAGCGTCTACATCGAAAGTGGAGCAAATTCTGACTGGCTTGTCCAAATGTTTTATAGTCTGTGATTCAGGGGAAATGGCAGACTTAGGGCCTGTGTCCACCTAGCGTCTTTTTCCGACTGTTAAACGCTGGGAGTGCGCTGGGGAGCGCTGATCCCAGCGCACAATATACAAGGAAGTAGTCTCAAACTAACGTTAGTTCAGTGCGGTAGTAGCTTGATAGCTGACAGCTAGCAAGCTAACAACACATGTAGGCTACGTTATTAAAAGCAGTAAGCACAACACTCACCAGAAATATCAAGTGTTTAGCCAATCTGCTCCCACAATTGAGCCTTTCTGTCTCTGTTGCGATAGTTTCTCCATATGATTAGTTGCCAGAAAAGGAGCACCCGACACCAGCGTCTTTCTGAAAAGTTTAATTATTCTCAGCTGGAAGCGCTGGGAGCCGGCGCACAAAAACGGCGGAGCGCTCTGACAATAGACGCTGGGTGCAGCGCACTTTCTCTAGACGTCCGTGTGCGCCGGCATACGCTCTCCCCCCATTGGAAACAACTGAAAAAAGATGCTGGACCTGAGGAAAAGACGCTAGGTGGACACAGGCCGTAACATAATTAAATTTTTTACTGTGATTACTTCACACTTCCAAATACCAAAATCAGTACTAAGAATCGCCACATCCTAGAATACCCCCAACACCAACTCTACTCTCAATACAGTTCTGAGAGGAAGCAGATAAGAGACAGACAGACAGACGGTCTCTCTACCTGGTTGGAAGTCTCTGTGGTGCAGACAGAGTCTCCAGCCCTGCTCTCCTTCCAGCGCTGGAAGCATCTCTCTGAGAACCCAGGCCTCATCGTGAACGTTGTAGGAGATGAAGGCATCGTAGCGGAGAGGAGCTCCCTTCTTCCTCCTGCTGTCATAAAGGAAGGCCAGGAACAGATGGGAGGCGTAGACTAGCGGCAACCTCAGCAAGTGGTAGGTAAAGGATGTGAGGAGAGTTAGCACAATCACACACATGCTGCAAATGAAGAAGATGAAGCTATAGTCCATCCATCCGTCGTCGTGAGGAAGCAGAGGACAGGAGTGGAGATCAAAGTCAAGCACGTTGGTTCCACTTTTACTAGGAGGATCCATGCAAGTGTACTGGTGGCCATTAACAACCTGTGTTTGATTGTTGCTCTGTGCCCACCGGATAAAGCCAGCATTAGAGCAATAACAAATGAAAGGGTTACCAAGCAGGTCCAGATATGTTAGGGCAGGGAGGGATTCGATGACACTCTCATCGATCACTTTCAGATGATTCTGACTCAATTTCAACCAGGCGAGTTTTCTCAGGTTGGACCGGACCAAGAAATCCAAGGACCAGACTTTACTTTTGGAAAAATCCAGAGCCTCCAGGTTTCTGATTGGCTGAAACAGGTCAGGGCTCAGATCTGGCAGATCACTGTGGCTGATCAGAAGACTCTTCAGCTGAGGAGTGTCTTTAAAAGTGACTGGGTCTGGTGAGTCAATGAACAACCCCTCAGCTGCAAAGTACTCCAGAGACTTCAGACCATTGAGCAGATTTGGCAAGAGGAAGTCATGATTATGACCATTAATTATAACTATAAGCCTCTTCAAGGAATATAAATGTCTGAAGGGTTCCTCATGGTCATTGTTCACAGGAAAACTTTTGACGGCCCTGCATGGTGATGGTGGTTCAGATGGGCGGATGTACATATCAGTGAGAAAAAGTGTTAGATTTTCTAAGTCTCCCAGACCTTTGAATATGTATTTTGACAAAGTCCAAGTGGATAGCGACAGATTGAGAGTCCTGAGATTATCAAGTCCTTCAAAAACTTGAAATGCGCTTCCTCCTAATGACAGAGAGAGACTGAGAGCATACAAATTTCTAAAATCTCCTTTGTTGACATGGAAATCATTCCCATTTAAATTCAAAACTTCTAGTTTCGGTAAGCTGAGTTTGAAGGTATTTCCAATAGTTTGAACTCCGTTTCCTTCCATACTTAATCTTTTCAAACCATTCATATTTTGAAAAACACATTCATTGAGTTCTGAAATCCTATTCCCGTTAAGATTAAGTTCTGTCAATCCTGTCAAATTCAGGAAGTCGGAGCAACCTAGATCACTGATCAAATTCCCACTAAGATCTAGGATTTCAAGTGTGGAGATGCCTCTGAGGGCCAGAGGTACTTTAGACAGTCTGTTCCTGTTGATGCTCAGACGCCTGAGCTGCTTCAGTGATCTGAGTGAATCCTCAGACAGGTTAGTCAGATGATTCACTGATAAATCTAGCTCGGTAAGATGAGAGCAAGACTGCAGCAGTTCATCATCCACACTCAAAATTTTAATGTTCCTCAGATTAAGAGTTTTCAGTGAAGGAATTTGGCAGGCGATGTCTACCAGATATATATGATCCAGTATTAGATATTGCATTGATTGAGCGGTCTGCAGCATCTCTCTGTAGCGCCCAATTGTAGTTATATTTCCACTTCCACAAAAACTCAAATGAGTTAAGCTCCTTAGAAAAGATTGGTCCGGTACATCCCACTCCAAGTATGTGTCTGCTTCGATGTAAATACTTTGAAGATGAGGATAGATGTCTCTTGTGATGCTAAACTTCTTCATATGTGATAATTCTAACACTTGGAGCTCTGAGGAGAAGTTAAACGGCAGCTCATTAGATTGGAAAGAGGTGAAGAGGTTATCTTTAAGATCCAAGAAATATAAACTTGGTAGTTGTAAGACAGGCAGAATGTCAGCCATTTGCTTTAGCTTGTTATAGCCCAGTGATACTCTCTGTAAGTTCAGCAATGACTGAAACGCAGAGGGAGCAATATATTCAATCAGATTCCTGCTCAGATCTACATCTGTGAGCTTTGGTAAATATCTAAAATCTGTGCTGTTGATCTTTAAAAGGCAATTTGAAGAGAGATCTAACAATGCTGCGTTTGTGGGAATGTCGTCAGGAATGGCAGTGAGGTTACGATGGTCACATGAAACCACAGCATGGTCAGAGTAAGCCACAGTGCAGTGCAGCGAGTAAGCCAGCAAGGGGTTAAGATGAAGCAGGCAGGACAGGAGGAGGACAGGGACACTCCAGAGACAGTCTAGAGACAGATGTCCCGTCCCTGGCATGGTGACCATCCTGCTGAGTTAGTCTGAGGTGCAGACTAGCTGGTGAGGACTCTGTTGGTCACTGCAGACCTGAAGATGAGAGAAAAGGAAAAAACATGCAATCGACAGTAGATCTTTTTAATGTAACGTCTAGTGTGGCCTGAGATGGGTGGGGCAACATGTTCGCCTGGAGGATGCTGCAGGTGGGAATTAAGCTAGTACTTAATGTTTGTGAGATCAGCCTTTATTCACATCTCAAGTTCTATTGCACACGTTTATTGATTTTTGATGTATTTTATTACCTGTATGTATGTGTATGTGTCGTTTTGTATTGGCTGTTTATTTTTTTAATATTATAAGCTACTCTTGCTGAGGCCTCTTGGCCAGGTCATCATTGTAAATGAGAATTTGTTCTGAACAGATTTTACCTGGTTAAATAAAGGTCAATCAATCAATCAATCAATAAGCTGAACAAAACACTTCAGTCAACAACCAAAAATGCAGGCAAGCATCCATTGCATTGTTGCTCACTGGATCCAAGCCTCACAAACCTGACGTCATTTTAATGCCTACTGTGTGTGTGTGTGTGTGTGTGTGTGTGTGTGTGTGTGTGTGTGTGTGTGAGTGAGAGACCTTTAATAAGTAGCATTTGTCAATACTTGAAGGAATAATAGCATTAGTTAGTAGTTATTTTTTTTATCGTCTTGCTGAGCCCATTTGTCTGTGGCACTCTGAATGTAGTTAACACTTGCATAGTTAGGAATGACCTTGTTACAGTAGCCTACTGTCTTCAGATTAAACTATGTAAACACAAATGTGATATGTTTTGTCCTGCAAGTGATAAATGGAATCCACCAGTGAGAACAAAGTCTTCACTTTTGCTATAGACTTTTGCTACTGTATACCCCTGCTTTAATTTCCACAGCATCAGTTAACCACAGCAAAAAGCATCAAGTTAATATAAATAAATAAAACATTTTAGGAAAACACATTTGATACAAACATTAAAATATAGCAAAGTTAATTTACTCTTCACTAGAACACAAACTCAATCGACATAGGGATTTTTTTTGGATAGGTTTGAATCATTACACAGGGTTCCCACACCTTCTTGAACATCAAATGCAAGGACTTTCAAGGACCCAAATTCACCAACTTTCAGGATTTCAAGTCCCGTGGGAATCTTGATTTCATGTTAAAAAACAACAAAAAACAAATGCATGTTAAAGCACAGTACTCAACTTTAGCACTTGTTAAGTTAAGTCTCAGTGTAAGTGTAATCAGGATCAGTGTAAATGTCTGAGGGCCAGGCAGATATAGCAGCAGGGTTGTAGGGAGGCAGGTAGACTACATATGAATTTTAGAGCAAATAAAGCTGATTAATACTGAAGTCAGCTGGAACATAATTAAAAAGACAGGTTTGGGGTGACCTGTGTCTCTCACCTGTCTCCAGTCCTCGTCTTTTTCTCTCCAGTCGTCTCACAGTCGGTGACAGAAAACCCAGCGGCCTCCTCTCGCATCAAGTTGCTGGCTGCCAAATGGGATTTGTCCATCCAGATCCATAGAGGGGTTTCTCAGCCAGTGAGCGTGGGGTGTGCCCTGTTGGCTTCTTCTTGTGGTGTGCTGCTGAAAGGGCAACAACTTCCTCACAGCACTGGTTTAACTTCATGATTAAAGAGGACATGAAACATTTGATCGTATGACCGTGCTTTCACTTTCAAGTCTGAAATCTACCTCGATTTGCTAGAAAGATGAACAACATTTCAGCCAACTATGGGCAAGGGTTCCCAAACGTTTCAGCCCCAGACCCACAAATCCCCAGCATTGGTTGAAGCACACAAATGTTCGTACGCACATGCTGAGAAGTCCGTAAACAAAACAAACAAAATTTTATGTTTATGTAAATGTACAATACCTTTGTTGAATTACAAAAATACAATGCTGCTGGTAGGGCTGTACTCTAAATGTCTAGATGTTCGTGTTCACCTGTGAGGGCTTGTTTATGCTCCCTGCCAGATCTTTGGAGTTGTGTGGTGGCAGCACCTGAAGAGCACATCCTTTAACAGCACATTATAACTTTATGACCATTTATTGCAATACATGGTGACAATAGAGGAGAGGGGTTATTAACCTTTTGTAAAAC
Source organism: Poromitra crassiceps (assembly GCF_964638095.1). Classification (NCBI taxonomy): domain Eukaryota; kingdom Metazoa; phylum Chordata; class Actinopteri; order Beryciformes; family Melamphaidae; genus Poromitra; species Poromitra crassiceps. The sequence continues at coordinate 17,899,167 of NC_139647.1, forward strand.
ATTTCCGAGGACCACCTTCCCAGATAAGTGATAGAGAGAGAGAGCGAGAGAATGTCATTGAAGTTATGCATTTTAATTGGGAGGTTTTTGATTTATATAAATTCTTGAGCACATTTAGATATAAAAATAAATAAATAACTAGCTTTAATCAGGATTTATTTTATTTTGTTTTTATTCATCTATTTGGCAATACCACTGCCTCAGCGGCCCACTACACGGCGCTCTGGGGCCCACCACGGGCCACGACCTAGTGGTTGAGAATAGCTGGTTTAGACCTACTGTATCTATCTCGATCCACTCTGTAACACGGCCAATTAGGGCAATCTGAGCGTAAGATTGGTGATATTCAGCCGTACAGTTTAGCTTTGCAGGTACTCATTTATGCAGCTTGGAGTGTGGGATTTACTGAAGGGGTCCAAACAGTCACCAAAACATAAAAGCACACGCAGCTGTCTCCAAATGTGTGCTTTAGCCTATGCCAGGGGTGCCCAATACGTCGATCGCGATCGACCGGTCGATCGCGAAGGTAGTGTGGTCGATCGCATGGCATTGAGGAAGCAAAAAAAAAAAAAAAAAATTTTTTTTTTTACTGTTTTTCCACTGTTTCCACTGTTTCCACTGTTTTTCCACTGTTTCCACTGTTTTTCCACTGTTTTTCCACTGTTCCACTGTTTTCCACTGTATACTCAGTGTATATATATATAAATAAATATGCTTGGTAGCTCACTTTGACTTGGTCATTTTAAAAGTAGCTCGCAAGCTGAAAAAGTGTGGGCACCCCTGGCCTATGCCATGCAAAAGCTTCAGCAAATCCACACCTTAGTCTTAGTTTGATCAGGTAAATAGTTAAATATATAATCCACAAATGCATAAGTCATGTCATCCACAAATACAGGCCTACAATGTAATGCATGCATTCTTTTATTACTTGAATTTCCCCATGCAAAAAAGAGGGAGGTAATTGACTCAGTTACTCACTGATAATTAAAGTGCACACTCTGTATTTCTCACTTTAATTTATTGGAGCTGTGCAGTCATGACATTATGCTTTCCTCCATTGCTGGAGGCCGACTTGTTAGGCTGTCCCGGTCATTTGCTCCACCCCCTCTGCCGATCCCGGGAGAGTTGTAGACTAGCACATGCTTCCTCCAATATACAGTATGTGCAGTCGCCAGCTGCTTCTTTTCACCTGACAGCGAGGACTGGGTTTCACCGGTAGGACGTAACGCGTGGGAGGATCACGCCATTTTCCCCCAATTCCCTCCGCGAATCCTCCAAGAGCTCCGGCAACGGCGCTGGAAGCACGGTGCGGTGGGTGCTGCAGCACCCCCTGGTGGCAAGAGATGACATTTTCGAAATTGTTGAATTTGGATCGAGTGTACTGTGTTTCTCTGCATGAGTCTGTGATGTGTAGTGGATATCTTCTCTATAGACGATCTTTGCTCAACGCAGTGGTTCTTGGGTCAATATAGGATCCACACAATAGCTGTGTCCCATTTCAGGTGCTAGACCGTCTCGTTTTGCTCAACGTCTCAAGGCTGCGCACTCCCCTGACTGGTCCGCGGAGGACAGACCTCTGTAGACCGCAGCGCTAATGTGAAGCCTGCACTCTGGGAAATGCTGAAGTTTTGTTTACTTAGCCTCACGTTGAAACTAGTGTTTACATAGCTGTGTTTACTTTGTTCACGGAGTCTGAGACATGCTTTGTGAAGAGAAAGAGATACGATATGACAAGAAAAATAGCAGGTAGGCTATCACTGTCCCTGATTCCTGAGGGTAAATTGAGTAATGCTGCAGAGAAGAGGAGAAGATACTGAATAATCACATCACACCAGTATAATCCTAATGTTAATTTAAAATGAAATATTCCTCTAAATATGGCTAAAAGACAAGTCCAAAAAACGTCAAATTCTCTAGCACCTGACAGCACCCCCTACTTAAAAGCACTTCCAGCGGGGCTGAGCTCCAGTGAAATCCTATCGCTTAACTGAATATCTCGTCCTGCTGGCTTCCTCTAAGTACCTCCATCTCCTCTGCCTCTCCCCTCCATTTCTCCAGCAACTCGTGGTTGTTTCTGCGGGAATCTATGTATAGGCTACATTTGACAACACTTCCTTCTATTTGACATTTAAATGAAAGCGAGGTTCCTGTTAAACGTATTTGGGCACAGAGCACCAGCAGTGTCAGTATCACAGCATGTATCCCTAATAAGAGAGAATAATGAATCACTGAAGCTTCTGAGGAGAGATACTGTAGCTCTGCAAAATAAAACACACAAACAAAGATGCACGCGTGTCTGTAAATAAGCTCCAGAGTAGCCTTTGTGCTCTAGATACTGTATCTACATACAGATACTAGGGATGGGCATCGAATTTCGAATTTTCGAATAATCGTTATTATCAAGGTCGACTTTTATTATGGAAAATCGAAATTCGGGGGGAAAAAAAACTTTTTTTTTTTTTTTTTTTTGTGAAATGTTGCATTGTCTCCCCTGATTCTAAGTATAGTCGAATCGCTTGGTTTGAGCAAGTAAAACAATTTTTATAAGCATTTTAAGCAAGGTTTCTGGAAAAATGAATGGCGGATGAAATCCCATGAAGAGGGAGAGGGGGTGACTTTGGCACCCCTCTCAGACCTGAGCCTACTAAATATTTAATGAACCACTCATGATTGTCAAAACAGTTTTTTATTTTCGAAAATGTCAATGTAAAAAAAATTAAAAATGTAAAAAAAAAAAAAAAAAAACATTTTCTTTTTTTTACATTTTTTTTTAAATTTTCGAATTTCGATTAAAAGTCGACTTTGGCCAGCGAATTTCGAATAGTGTTTTTGCTAGAAATGCCCATCCCTAACAGATACAAAGATGCACGCATGTCTGTAAATAAGCTCCCTAGCCTTTGTGCTCTAGATACTGTATCTACATACAGATACAAAGTGTCAAACAAGACCAAATCCCAAAGTGGGACAGATGGAAAAGCCAGGAGGCTGAGGAAGGACATCTTTGTGTATTTGATCAGGGAGCTCGCCATCTTTTCCTCTCTCCTAGAGCAATTTAGAGAGAGAGTGGCGTCAGCGGAGGACCAACATGCCTGACTCATTAGCCAATGAACAGCCAGGAAGGGGTCTCGCACTACTTTTGAATGCTAAAATAAATCTGATAATGTACAATTTGATAAAAAAAAATCAAAGTACAACACAAACTGTCCATTTTGCTGCGACGCGACAGTACTGCTTAATCCACGACCTTACTTCCTGGAACTCTTGAGAGTAAAAAACTGGTCCATTGGAGGGAATGGAAATGTCGCGACTCTTCTATATACACGGCTCTACTCTTTCCTATCTTTAATCTCTCCTCCTCTGCCTCTCTCTTATGTATGTTGATTTGAGCTGCTCAATTGAAATGTTGAACATAACTCAAGTCTCTGTAACGGAGAGGACGACCCACTTCCCCATTGGCGATCTCCCAGTACCTTCAGTTCGTCACGTCTTCTCACCAACTGGCTCCCTCGCCTGTCTCGCAGCTCATTTTATTTATGTCACACGCGGCCAGGAGAGTGAGTCAGTTCCAGTTTCGGCACCAATTCTTGTGTATTTTTTTTATGCCTTTCTCCCCTGGCCACATAAAGGGCTAGCAGTTAGCATGTCATCATTAAAGGGAAATAGTTGATAGTCAAAAGTGGGTTGAGAAAGGCTGTCAGATGATCTACCTGAACCTAACTCACTCAATAAAAATGCCTCAAAAGTGAGTCATGTTTGCTAAAAGATATGAGGGTGCATAGAAAGAAAGGGAGGAAGAGGAGAGTAGAGGAAGGGTGGGTGGAGGATAGAGTGATAGGAGATAGCACCTGCAGAGAGAAGCCATTACACCTCTATTTTTGTAATTAGATGTTCCCTCCTTCCAGCACAGACATGTTTCTCTGTGACTCGAGCTCTCTTGGAGACAGACATTCACACCATTAAGGCGAATATCAGAACATGCATTTCAGTTTGGGGGGGAACCAGTGGCAAAATGACACAAGGTGTTTAGGATCTTGTTAAATTCTCACAGCAAGTGAGAGAAATACGTTTCCCCACCTAGAAAGGAAGGAGAGACTCAAACTAACAAACAGCTTGTTGTAGGGTGTGGAGGTCATTAGGGCGGCTGTAGCTCAGGAGGTAGAGCGGGTCGTCCACTAATCGCTTTGGATAAAAGAGGTCGGAGGTTCGATTCCCGGCTCTTCCAGTCTGCATGTCAAAGTGTCCTTGGGCAAGACACTGAACCCCAAATTGCTCCCGTTGGTGTGCCGGCACCCTGCGTGGTAGCCTGCCGCCATCGGTGTGTGAATGGGTGAATGTACCTACTGACTGTAAAGCGCTTTGGATAAAAGCGCTATAGAAATCCAGGCCATTTACCATTTACCATTCATTTGGAGCATGGGTGTCTTCAACTACCAACCGGGGGTTCAATTCTCATTTCAAGAAAATTACTACTATGCGTGTTTGCTCATAAGTTATTCTTATTTAGTCCTGACCAAAACCTTACCTTAACCAAAATGTGTTAGTTGCCTAACTTTAACCACAGTTTGACTTGTCTAAACCCAAACCTGGCCCAATCCCTTACCCAAAGTTTGTTTTAGTTGAGTAACCTTAGCCATAACCTTAACTGATGTAATGTTGTAACCTTTTCACCTGACAAACATAATGTGCAAATAATCTGTGTTCAAAAGGAAACATGAGTTTGTGCTCATTTCACAAAATGTGATGGGACTGTGTTGGCTCATTGTGGAGACATTCAACTGTGGCGAGAACTCAAAATAAGACCATTATACTTGTATTTAAAGACGGCACGGTGGCTCAGTGGTTAGCACTGTTGCCTCACAGCAAGAAGGTCCCGTGTTCGAACCCCGGTCCGTCCCAGGTCCTTTCTGTGTGGAGTTTGCATGTTCTCCCCGTGTCCGTGTGGGTTTTCTCCGGGTGCTCCGGTTTCCTCCCATCATCAAAGACATGTATGTTAGGGTTAAGACTCCTGTCAGTGCTCCTGACCAAGGCAATGGCTAAAGAACTGGAGTTGGTCCGCGGGCGCTGCACTGTGGCTGCCCCACTGCGGCTGCCCCACTGCTCCTAGTTCTAGGAAGGTTCCTAGTAGAGGATGGCTCAAATGCAGAGGATGAATTTCCCCATGGGGATAAATAAAGGATAACTTCTAACTTAAAAGTGTAACAATGATTTTATTTACAGAAACAAAAGTCTAACGGATCCGGGCCAATTAAGTCATCCGGCACCCTGAGCTCAGGAACGTTGACCCCGTTCTCTGGTCAGTGATAGCTCTTATAACCTCTGTCCTCCTCAGAGCAACTTCCATACCAAGCAGGTATACGCAAGGAGGCTTTCAACGGTGGTGTCTTGGTGGTTACACCAGACTTCTTCAGACTTCATCTAAAAAAAAATGAAGCAATCCACTATTTCTACATCCACACATTGAATAGGAGTGTGCAGTCCCCACCGGGATCTATTTGAACTAATGCGGTGCATCAGATGTGGACTGATTACCTCTGAAGGTCATGATGCGCCTTTCTGATTGCATCCCCAGAACTTTGACTTGCTAAAAGCACTGAAATATGAAATATGGTACACTAAACACATCATGACTTGAATGCATGAAATATGAATGTAATACGTTGTTGTATGTGCACGCAGTGCGGCGCTGCACCACTCAGAGCAAAACTTTATTCATTTATTCAAATCATATTCCCGCTTTTGGAATAGCCTGAAGTTTAATGTAAACTAAACACCATTTTAAAGTCATCGGCTGTGTGCGTGTCCTTGATGTTCCTAGCTGGAACATACACAGGAGGCAGCTGAATGAGGATTGTAGGGCCATTATGAAAAAAAAAAATATATAGCAAATACATTTTTTTCTATTTGAATTTAAGGATTACCGTAGGTTCTTTTTTTCTTTCTATTTTGATGACTTGTCTCTCTCTGACAGCCTCTTCGACATGTTTCTCAAAGTGAAAACCAAGTTGTGAGGTGACGTAGGGGTCCCATGAGAGACCGACCCCCCTCTCAAAACACCCCAATCGAAAACTGTCTTATTTCTCTAGGCCTATTTTACAATTATGAAATAATTTAGGTAACTACAGTAATTAGTTCTACTTTTGCTTTTGGTCATTAGGCCTACTTTTATCAATTTCAACCAAATGATGGACACATCTGCAATATTCCATTCAGTTGATTACATTTTTATTACCAAATTATATGATTCTGCCGTTTTGTTTTGTTTTTCTGCATTGGCATATGGACCTACTATGGGCTGGCGATGTGGACATGCAGTACAGAGCAGAAAGTGTTATTTAAGGCTGATTGCTCGGTGGTGGCAGCAGGATGACCTGGTGATATGGAATACCCTCTCAGACCTGTCAGGTCACAGTGTGGGTACCTGCACCAATTTGTGTTAGCGTGTCCTTGAGTGTGACACTGAACTGCCTCGCCCCTGCTGGCTGACTGTGCTCTGACCCTTCAGTGAAACGTACTCTGTTTTGGAGGCTTGTGCAAAGGGGGAAAATCCTTAATTAACGGCGTGTCTCAAATGGCATAATGTTGCTTTAAATTCCATTGGAAAAAACAAGATATCTGACGTCTTATCAGCCAGGCTGTTTAACAGTTTGCATCCTGTTCAGTGGTCCGAATCACTGAACATGTTCTGTTCACTACACCATGCTGCCCGTTAAAGCATCCCCATCATCCCGCTGAGAAAATTACTGCAAGTCACGATATCTTAACCGCTGCTGACAAATATCAATGTCACGATATCTTTACCGCTGCTGACAAATATCAATGTCACGATATCTTAACCGCTGCTGACAAATATCAATGTCACGATATCTTAACACATTCACTGCCAGCCGTTTTTTCAATACTGTAGGTAGGTTCTGCCAAGGTTTTTTTTTGAGGATTCTGGCTCATCTTTCAAGAGCCGAGGATTCTTTTCTGCTAAGATTTTGTGAACACAAATTATCTCAAAATAACTAATAGAATCTGTGCTTTCTCTGTCTAAAAGAGTTAGTTTGTAGAGTTAGTAGTTATGTAGGCATTAGCAGTAGAATACAGCATAGTTTCAGCGTCTGAAAATTTATGCTGAGATAAATGGCTTTTTGTGAAATTCGATAGAACAGTCACTTTAACCATTTATTTTTGGCGTAAGACGTCAGACATCTAAACAATAGTTTTGAACAGTAATTTCCTCCATAGCAGCAGGAAACCCCCCTCTCCTTCAAACTCCTCCCTCCGTGTGTGTTCTCCTCTCTCCGTGGCTGCAGCGGTACAAGCGAGGCTCTGTCTGTCTGTCTGCCTGTCTGTGCTGCCTGGCTGCTGGCGGCTGCTCTTTGGGCGAGTCTGCATGAGTCGTTTCGGTTGTGAGCTCAGCTGGAATGAAGCTGCGTGCGATTGTGGGCTTTCTGCCGGTGTTTCAAAGTGTGTTGCACGCATAATCTATTATGCAAATTTGCAATCCCCCACCGCCAGCTCCCAGCGCGATAATGCGCGAAAGCGAAAGCGTTTTCGCCAATCCATTTTACAGTATGAGAATGGTTTCCTCGCGCGTTCCCCTGCAGTTTTGGCTCGGCTTTTTCTAGTCTGGAGAGCACTGTCGCCACTTAGTGGGTCGGTGGAATGGGTTGTACACGTTCGGTGGCTCCCATATTTTTATAGGAGACGTGGGGGGCGTTGATCCACGTCCCACCGTCAATTTTTTTTTTTTTTTTTTTTTGACGACTTGACTCGTCAATGGCAGTCAACCGTTGGATTTTTTTGGACGAGTCAACTCGCCAATGGCAGTGAACGTGTTAACCGCTGCTGACAAATATCAATGTCACGATATCTTTACCGCTGCTGACAAATATCAATGTCATCAATGTCACGATATCTTTACCGCTGCTGACAAATATCAATATCAATGTCATGGATTGATTATAAAGATAGATGGGATTAGAAGTAGGACAGTGAGAAGGCTGGGGATGGAGGGGGGGTTGGGTTGTCTGGCTACAAGGCGTGTTGCAGCCTTAGGGCCTGTGTCCACCTAGCTTCTTTTTCCGACGTTAAAAGCTGGGAGTGCGCTGGGGAACGCTGATCCCAGCGCACAATATACAAGGAAGCAGTCTGCAAGTAACGTTAGTTCAGCTTGATAGCTGACAGCTAGCAAGCTAACAACACAGGTAGGCTACGCTATTAAAAGCAGTAAGCACAACACTCACCAGAAATATTAAGTGTCTAGCCGATCTGCTCCCACAATTGAGCCGTTCTGTCTCTGTTGCGATAGTTTTTCCATATGATTAGTTACCAGAAAAGGAGCAGCCGACACCAGCGTCTTTCTGAAAAGTTAAAATATTTTCAGCTGGAAGCGCTGGGAGTCGGCGCACAAAAACGCCGAAAAAAGACGCTGGGCGCTCTGCACTTTCTCTACACGTCCGTGTGCGCTCGCTTACGCTCTCCTCCCATTGGAAACAATTGAAAATAGACGCTGGACCTGAGGAAAAGACGCCAGGTGGACACAGGCCCTTATTAAGCATTTTAATCAAATTTTCAATTACTGTTTCATGGGATACAGAACATGCCGAGAGATTCCTTCTGACACAGACTCGCTGTCTGTCAGCCAAACGATTGTCTGGTGAGCTGCCGCCTGGACACTATAGAGCCAAAAAGCTCCAGGATATGAGGCTAAGTCCATATTCTCTCTCTCTCCCTCCCTCTCCGTTTCTCTCTCTCCCTCTCTCTTCCTCTCGCTCTTCCTCCCTCTCTGTTTCTCTCTCTCTCTCCCTCCCTCTCCGTTTCTCTCTCTCCCTCTCTGTTTCTCTCTCTTCCTCTCTCTCTGTTTCTCTCTCCCTCTCTGTTTCTCTCTCGCTCTTCCTCCCTCTCTGTTTCTCTCTCTCTCTCCCTCCCTCTCCGTTTCTCTCTCTCCCTCTCTGTTTCTCTCTCTCTCTTCCTCCCTCTCTGTTTCTCTCTCTCTCTCCCTCCCTCTCCGTTTCTCTCTCTCCCTCTCTGTTTCTCTCTCTCTCTTCCTCCCTCTCTGTTTCTCTCTCTCTCTCCCTCCCTCTCCGTTTCTCTCTCCCCCTCTCTGTTTCTCTCTCTCTCTTCCTCTCTCTCTGTTTCTCTCTCCCTCTCTCTTCCTCTCGCTCTTCCTCCCTCTCTGTTTCTCTCTCTCTCCCGCTCAGTTTCTCTCTCGCTCTTCCTCTCTCTGTTTCTCTCTCTCTCCCTCTCCGTTTCTATCTCCCTCTCTCTCTCTCTTGTTTCTCTCTCTTGTTTCTCTCTCTCTCTCCCTCTCTCTCTGTTTCTCTCTCTCTCCCTCTCCGTTTCTATCTCCCTCTCTCTCTCTCCCTCTCTCTCTGTTTCTCTCTCTATCTTCCTCTCCTCTCTTCATCCACAGTAATCCTCAAGAGCCCTGGATGATTATGGGGTAATGGACCCCCAGAATGCTTCCTGATAGTACCCCCTCCCTCCCGCCCCCTTTCTCACACACACACACACACACACACACTCACACTCACACTCTCTCTCTCTCTCGTGTCTATGCTGAGAGCGCAGCTTCCAGTGTCTCAGTTAGCGCGCGGGGTCCCCAGACCCCCGTCCCTGTGAGGGCTGGAGCCACAGCGATTAGCTGGCTAACAGGATTAGCCTGCCTCCATCTCTCCATCCATCCACTCTCTCTCCTCCCTCTGGCGCAGGCCTCTTAGCCCCGCGTTGCCACAGGTATCGGGGGGGAGAAAAGTGACATTCGAGGCTTCGGCGTTATTCAAGAACTTTATGAAAAATGCTACCACAAGTTTTCACCATCTTTTCAAAGAAGAGATGAGAGACGCATGACACCATGATCTAGGTTCAAAAACCTTCTGGCCGAATAAGCAGTCCATGTCATTAGGAAAACCCGGCCTAGAGAACCTACCTAAGCACTTTGAGAAGACAGCTAGTATCCAGGATGAACCTACTCTATGAAAACATCTGCTCTGAGAGCAGCAATTGGTTCTGGACCCTCGAATGGACACTTGAGGCAGGACCCAGAAGTTCCGTCGTTCCTGTTAAAATGCCCCACTTTGTAACAGTAATTAAACATCTTAAGCCTGGTGCTTCACAATTTTAGTCTATATAGCTAATGTTACCGTTTCATAACAACTGTAGGGGGGTCATTTTTGATATAACTCGCCCGTTTGGAGTAAACTAGATGATAGAAAAGGGGGCGATTGACAGGTCGCCTGTCCAGTGATCGCGCAGCTTGCCGATCACGGACCAATAGCAGGCGGAGCTGCGGCTCTGGCGAAACTCCCATCTCCCGTGAGGTGCTGAAGCACTCAACCCATTCACTCCCACTCTGCTGACGAAAAATCAAGATGGCGACGGCCAACGAATCAACTCCAAACGGGAGACCAAAATCAATGGGATAGCTCTGTCCATATTATTTAGGTCAGAGGGATCCCCCTCTACTGTACTCTACCTGTCTGTAGAGCAGGTGCACATATCTCTACTCTACCTGTCCTGTCTGTAGAGCAGGTGCACAGATCTCTACTGTACCTGTCCTGTCTGTAGAGCAGGTGCACATATCTCTACTCTACCTGTCCTGTCTGTAGAGCAGGTGCACATATCTCTACTCTACCTGTCCTGTCTGTAGAGCAGGTGCACATATCTCTACTCTACCTGTCCTGTCTGTAGAGCAGGTGCACAGATCTCTACTGTACCTGTCCTGTCTGTAGAGCAGGTGCACAGATCTCTGCTGTACCTGTCCTGTCTGTAGAGCAGGTGCACAGATCTCTACTGTACCTGTCCTGTCTGTAGAGCAGGTGCACAGATCTCTACTGTACCTGTCCTGTCTGTAGAGCAGGTGCACAGATCTCTACTGTACCTGTCCTGTCTGTAGAGCAGGTGCACAGATCTCTGCTGTACCTGTCCTGTCTGTAGAGCAGGTGCACAGATCTCTACTGTACCTGTCCTGTCTGTAGAGCAGGTGCACAGATCTCTACTGTACCTGTCCTGTCTGTAGAGCAGGTGCACAGATCTCTACTGTACCTGTCCTGTCTGTAGAGCAGGTGCACAGATCTCTACTGTACCTGTCCTGTCTGTAGAGCAGGTGCACAGATCCCCCATCTACTCTACCTGTCCTGTCTGTACAGCAGCTGGTTGTTAAGTACAACTTGTGCTAGTCAGCATTATGTCAGTGG
>NC_139647.1:17920349-17935349 GCF_964638095.1 Poromitra crassiceps
TAGTTCTGTGGAGCCCAACATGAGCCCGACAATTTTATTTTTATTTTATTTTATTTTTTTGGAGGGCCCCTTCACCCCGAGGGGCCCCGGGGCACCTGCCCCGGTTGCCCTATGGTTAATCCGGCCTTGACAAAGTGTAACTGATAAAGCTTCTTTGCAAACTACTCCACAGTCAAGCCAATTGACAGGATATAGTGTTGTACGTGTAGTAGCAGGGCTACTTATGCAGCCCCGCCCACTTTGACCCATTGTATCACGACTTCCTGTTCCAAACGCCAGCTGTTTTACCTGCTCAAACTAGTCTGACTCACCTGGTCAAACCTAGTCTGACTCACATTATGAGTCAGACCAGGTTGATGAATCACAGGAAGTGTAAATCCAATCCGGAACTTCCGATTGTATTTACACTTCCTGTTAGTCTCTCATTCCAGACGGTCTCTTCTGAATAAGGTGAATACAGTACCTTGGTCTGGTGTTTGTGGAACCAGAAATGGTTCTGCAGCTGCCAGCTACATTATGGCACCAACATAGAAGAAGTATTTTCGGTTCCAGTTTCCCCCATGTTTTTACGTGTGTAGGTGCAACAACACACACACCCACACACAAGCACGCGCGCGCACACACACACACACACACACACACACACTCGCACATTGGCTTGATGGTGTGAATTGAATGATTAAATTGACTATGCAACCGTGCAGACCATGTGTATCTATAAATAGCGGTAATAATTCTTTGTCAAGCGCATACTAATGAGGAGAGTGAATCATCCCTGCAGTCAGGTGTCAAACAGAAAGATGGTGTGTGTACTTAATGTGCTCGAACAATACGGTGACGATCATCCATCTTGGCCCCATAGTGCTTCATCAGACCCCTAATGCTGAGGCTGGAGGCAGCAGGAGCCCTGCAGACACCATGCTGCCGTGTGTGTGTGTGTTTGTGTGCGTGCGTGTGTGTGTGTGTGTGTGTGTGTGTGTGTGTGAGAGAGAGTGTATGTGTGAGTGTGTGTGTGATCTTTTATCATCAGTATGTGTTGAAGTGATGCTAGAGGGAACCAGTTACATAGCCTCCAGCAGCAGTCACACACACATGAACGCACAGCATGGAAGCATGGTTCTACGTCTTAATAAGCTGGGCCCAGACCCCCCCTCGAGGCCCTAACATTTGCCTCTGGGGCCTATTTGCACTATACACACAGTTGCTTAATGATATAGCACACCTTAGCTATGTCAATTTGAGCAACAGGCAGAGAAAGATTACCCTCAATAGACCCTTTTCACCGGGGCCATTTTGTGTCGAAAAGGCAGAATAAACACAGGTGCAAGCAACACACTAATGAGGGTTTCCAAATTCCAATCATGGAGGTTTGAAACCCTCATTAGTGTTTTGCTTGCGCCTGTGTTTACCCTGCATTTTCAACACAAAATGGCCCCCGTGAGAAGGGTCTATGTTTGGTTACTTTCAATTCCGAGTAGTGCAGTGCCCGTTCCCCTTCATCCCATTCACACATCATGCTCTTTTCACTCTTCACCCCCATCCCTCCCCCTGCTTGCTTGCAGACCCCTCCTTCCCCGTTGAATTGCATTCAATTCGACACTGCACCTTCTCGGGTCCCCAGCGGCGCAATCGATTGGACGAAAGGTTCTGCAGATATGATGTGAAAGCCGTCTTCTCATTGGTCGAATTCCACAAGATGATTCGACACTGCACTTTCTTGCGGCCCCAGCAGCGCACCCGCCAATTTTGAAGTCGATCCGACGAACGGTTCTCGAGATAAACCACTTTTTGTGTTACCAGTAGGTGGCACTATGGCTATGCGCGTATCCGAAATCCGGGAGGGCACTCCCTTGGGTTCCCAGCAGCGCCCCCCCTCCAAGTTTGAAGTCGATCGGACGAGCGGTTCTCAAGATGGTGGAGGATGGTGATGACATGAGGACAGGCCAGGGAGCTGCAGGCTCTGTTTTCCTTTGCGTTGTCCCTTTAGCACATGAAAGAGTGGACTTGCATCACTCTTTCCTCTCTCTCTCCTCTCACTCTCTCTCTCTCTCTCTCTCTCCCTTCCCGCTGGAGAGACTTTGATCAGCCATAACGAGCGTTTCTGTCATCAGCAAAATGTTCAGAGTTGGGCTGCATTACCTTTAAGAGGTCTTTGTTCTGTCTCCTGTATAAACACAATGTTGTTGTAATTACCCCATGTCACGCTGCTCAGGCCCTTTTCAAGTACGGTACAAGGCCTTATATAGCGTGGTCTCAATGCTTAGCGCGGAAAAGTGTGGAATGGATTTCGTTGAATTTTTGAGGGAGTGAACTTAGAACACGCAAATGTCAAAGCAAAGTATTTTAAAGCGATGGGGCAGATTGTGGCTACATGTAACCAGACATGGTGATATTTCATGTTTTTAAGGAAGAATCAATCAATCAATCAATCAAATTACAAAGTTATACTTCTTGCACATACATTGGTGGTGGGAGGGGGGTAGGAAGCTGTAGCTTGTCGAATGTTGTGATGCAGTCTTGATACCGTTCAGAGTTTGAGAAAGTAGAAAACTAAAAATGTTGAGAGATAAATAAATATATAGATGAATAAGGTTATCCCATACTGAATGTTTGGTAAAGACATATAAAATATTATTTATTAAATAAAGAAAGTAGTAGTTGTACAGCTTTAGGAGTAGCCTGTTCCTCAGCTTAAACTCCTGAGTGGACTAACACCTAAAAATTCCTGCCCAGAATGAAAGTTTTATAACTCTGGAAATGTGCATGTAAATATATTTGTTTTGTTTTTTAAATTGGATACTTTGTGTTTTTGTGTTTTGGTATAGCGCCTTCCAAAATGTACATGATAAATCAACAAAAAGGCATTTATTATTTTTTTAAATTGTGGCAGTTTTCAAAGTAAAGAAAGCACATAATATTTATTTTAATACTTGACATATCTCCAGTAACATGTCAGGTTTATACAGTACAAAGCCCTGTTTGTGTCTCCCCTTGCTTGTAAGTCTCATGCATTCTAAATGCAAAAGTTCTCGCTGCTTGCTTCTTTTACCTCTTCTTCTTCAAATTAATTCCAGCCTGTCACACCCTGCATGTCTCCAGCCTGTTAGCTTTCAATCTCTCTGTGCTCCTCTCTTCCTCCCCCATCTCTCTTTGTTAGCATGAGCACGTATACAGAGATACAAGAGGTCTATTCCAAAATGCGCAAATGTGGAAAATGTGGAAGTTCTTTAGTCACAGAGGCTGATGGCATGAGAACTGAAAGATCTATATTCAGTACTCACTTCTCGTCAGTCAACCTTCGGCATTTCTCTGATCTCAGCTCTTTCTTTAGAAAAAGAGAAGGGCTTTTAGCCTTCGAGTGGTGCTTTCTCTGGTTCAGGTTGGCAGGAGAGACGGCAGACACCATTGAGTCTATACTGAGTTTTCCTGTCGGAAATAGAGGAACTATTTACCGTCAATATGAAGGGTCTGCCGTGAGGAACGGGTGAGAAGGTCACCACTAATGTGTGTCTCTGTGTGCTTTGCTGTTGGCCTCAGTGTTGCAGGAGGAGGAGGAGAAGTTGAGGAAGAGTCTACTTTCCAAATTGAAACCTCCAAAATAGAAGGCTAATGGCACGTCTCTAATGGATATTACAAAAACCAACAACCAATTATTCTGTTGTCATAATTAGGTTTTTAAATCTGGTTTTTAGAATACAGGATACAGTAATAGACTAGCTTCTCCTACCTTCTATCTCTGCCTCCCTTTCTTAGTTACTTTCTCTTTTTCTCCTCTCCTGGTACCAATTGTCTATTGGTGCTGAGGTTGCCATACTGTCCCTATGGGCTGATTATTGTCAATATACGCCGAAGCGTGTCGTAGAGCCACCGGGGGGCACCATGTCAGTGTCACATAGAGTACCCCCGACAAGTAGTGCACGTGTGTATGCAGGTACTGCACCAGCAGGGGGCAGGCAAGGTAGTCCAGCAGAACTCCCACAACATCTGAAAGCGATGCCATGGGCTTTTGACATCCAAATAGGCAGATTTGACAACCAAGAGATTCACGATTTAATATTTATTGGCCATATCAACAGAGAGTAGATGTGTGTGTGCTTTTTAATCCCGACCCAAACCCTGACCTTACGTTGTTTTACTTGCCTAAACATAATCTGAAAAACGTGGCGCCGTTTTCAACCAGGAGATGGCGCCACGTCGACCTGCTCGGCTGGCCCTGTGGCTCAGTCGCCCCCCTGGCTGTAAGGAGCAGGAAGTATAGCTTTTCACGCTGGACTGAGGACAAACGTGACGCTGACATCATGGTAGGCTGCCCCGGCGCGTCTATTAAACGCTTTGTGGTGATAGCAGGTTGCAGCCAGACACTGTATCTCTGTGGTGGAGAAACCTCATGTATGATCTGAACAATCTGAATTTATTAACTTCTGAACTTACCAAACTGCTCCAGCACAGCGGTTGACTGTACGTGATGGGAAAAGCCCGCATGGCCCTTAAAGCTTAATATTGTTTTCAAAGTCCTCCTCCTGGCTATGAAAGATACAAGTTTGACTTTGCCAACACATTCCACTGACAATACTCTTGACTCCTACTTTCGAAAGGTTTGACTAAATTAACCTTACTTCTCCTTGAGTGAAATATTCAGTGTTCTTTCCACCTCGGCTCGCTGAAGAATTTACCGTTTTCTCTGCCTTGAATCCGTTTGTGTAGGAGCACTACACGGGGGGGCACGGTGGCTCAGTGGTAGAGCTGTCGCCTCACAGTCAGAAGGTCCTGAGTTCGATTCTCGCCTGGGACACTGTGGGCGCTGTGGTTGTGTTCCCCCCCATATCCTCAGTCCCCACTGCCCAGGTGGGGTATCTCGTCGTAAGGGCCTTTCTCTCTGTGTGGAGTTTGCATGTTCTCCCCGTGCTCCCCCAGGGGGTTCCTCCGTATATAACCCCCCCACCAAAAACATGCAGAAGATCAGATCGTCATCGTCATCCGGCCAGTGACGACAACATCCGAAGTTGGTCCCCGGGCGCTGTACGAGAAAGCGACCACTGCTCCTGGCCTGCCCCCCGGAGGAAAGGACATGCCTGGATGGGTTAAATGCAGAGGACACTTTTCACCGGCCACCGTCAGCATGAGTGTGTTGTGGCAGCATGCATGTATTGTGGTGTTCGCGTGACAATAAAAGACGGGGCTTGTCCCGTTACGAGAGTTTTACGAGAGTTACTAACGTGATGCCTCTCCTCTCATCGTATGTTCTCAGAGCATGAACCACTCAGTATGTGTGAATCAAGACGTCGGATGCTGCATCTGTGTTGGCTGTGGGTACGTTCGTTGGCTCAAAACTCAAAAGAATCACACCATCAACAGGGGAGAGGAGTCCGCCAACAGGTCAGCGAGGGCACCGCGCCACAAAAAAGGTCATTAACTCATTCTCCGCCATTGGCGTTTATAGGTGCGTCATTGAAGAGACAAACGCGTCTCCCGCCATTGACGCTACGGAGCGTCAATCCATCTTTTCACCGCCATGCGATAGATGGCGCTCTTGGCCACCTTATGAAGTGGTACCATACTCGTACAGCCTGAGACGGGCGTTTTTGGTGAAAACGACCTACGTTCAAGTGTCGATAACTAAAGAACGGAAGAAGGCAGATACAAACTCTTTTTTCATGAGCATAGAGGCTTTGTCTGTCTTTTGGGATATTCACGGTTTACATAGTCAGAGAAGAAACTTTTCTGTGGGTCGTGAAAAATCACTGAAAATGTTCAGAAACCCTGGCGGTGGCTGGCGACTTTTCCTTTGAAACTCTGGCGGGGGAAAGAGTTAAGAAGCTGAGATCGTAAAAGCAAATAGACAGATACTGTAAGTGGGCCAGCGTCAGATGACTACCTATCTATCACAGCGTCTTAATGTCTTTCCCTGTGGCTCGCTGCCTCGCTCCCTTTCTTCTTCCGTGGTGTTTTTTTGGATCACTCCGTAGCCATCCGGGCCCGCGCTCTGTGCACTCTGCTGGTGATACTACAGCAACTGCATCTATCTGTCTATGTTGCCTTGAAGGCTATTGACCTCGGCCTTTCTCTCCCCCGCGCCTCTCCTTCCCTCCCGCCATTCGTTCACATCCACCCCGCTGTCTCCTCTCTCTCTCCCTCTCTGCCCATCCATCACTCCTGGACGCCAGAGGTATCAACATTCCATGTAGTGCGTGTCCGCAGGGCTACACATCTCCTTTAGCGGGGTCCCAGCACTGCTCCAGCCTTGACCCCACCCACCCCTCAGCCTCTGGCGGTCCTTCAGCAGCACCATAGGGAGACCGCGGGCAGACGCTGGCTGGCGAGTAAGTAGAGAGGCAAAGTGACCGCCTACTTCCTGCTTCAGCACTGTACCAGAGATTTTGACCCGCCATTTATTTTCCCATAGACATTTCGTAAAATGCTTATCAAAATAGTTTTACTTCGTCAAACCAAACGGTTCAGACATATTTAGAATCGGGAGAGAGCATAGAACAATTCACTCTGACCTAAATGTAAAACAAACTACATTGAAAAAAATATTTTCTTTAAATCCGCAATTTTTGCCATTTTTGTATTTGACTCGAGAGACTCCATTTTAAGTGCCTTCGGTTGAATCAGTCTCGTCAACGATTCGAGGCTGTTGTTAGATTGAGTCACATTACAGCTAACCGCAACAACAACAACATTTGTTGAACATTAATCTTTGCCTTCAGTGTAGCAGAAGAGCACCAAAATGCTTCAAAAAGCAAGACACCACCGCCGTTCTAACCAATTGTCATTCAAGCTTCGGCCAAAGCTAAAGGTTCCCAAATCTTTTTTGATGACTTCAATAAATTATTTAGTTATCAAACCAGACACAGACATGGCACAGCAGAGAAAGCTGTGTGCCCGGAATATGAACGAGCGCGGCTCTAAAAATATATATATATATATATATCTCTCCTGACTCTCAACTGACATCACAATCATCACAAGTGACCAGCAGAACAGTACACTACCCCCCCCCCCCCACACACACACACACACACACACACGCACGTCAGAATTCTAGATGTCACGCATACGAAACATCATTCCCCAAATCGATAACAGATGGGGCCAACACACGGGACTGAAATAGTCGTCCGACATTACAAACATTCTGGGTGGAGAGAAGAAGAAGCCGCTTTGTGAGACGTGATGATGTGAAACGCTGCAAGCTGTGAGCGTCAGCAGACGAGCTGGAGATTTCACTTCTTAATCAAAGCCATTTAGAATGAGATGTAACATGAAGCTAAGAGCTGCCAGCTCGCTAACTTGGAAACGCCTTTGAAAACAAAAGTGCTCTTAATGGGGCTCAACTGCTTCACAGTCAATTTCGCTTAAGGGCCTTCATTCAAATGAGGCGTCTAGTGCTCCCCAAGCATGTGCTTAGGTGCCCTGACTGATGTCACACTGTCACTAACGGTGTGCTTAGCCATGTAGTCAGTTGTAGTAATTCATAATAATAATAATAATAATTATTATTATTATTATTATTCTTTTTTTTGTATACTGTATATGCCTATGCCTTTTGCCAAACATTGAGCTAATTTGAACCACTTTAGTTTTTAATTGAAAAAGATTATCGTTAACTTTTTTCTTATGGACATGGTCTTACACATTTCTGAAACGAGATGCAATAGTAGGCTACAGCACATAGTACTGCCCGGCTAGTTTGTTCAGCTATATGAGCATGGGCGCAAACTCAAGTGGGGATGTCTCCCTACCACTTTTATGATGACGTCAAACTGTCACATATTTAAATCCATGTGTTCATGTAAACTTATCCTGATGTACAGAGTTAACACATTCATATGTAAAGTTGTGTAGGGAACAAACAAACAAACAAAACATGTCTTATTGGTCCTCACTTGCTCGCACATCTGTTTCATACACTTCTGTGATTGGCTGTCTGAGTTTTGCTCCTGCAGAAAGAGAGGACGTCAACTTAGACTTGAAAAGTTGGAACTGACTAGGCTCTTGGCAGCAATATGAACTAATGAACAATGTGTGCTGTAGGGCGAGGTTGTTCCAACATTATTTATAAGTTAGGAGAACAGGAAGAACACGTGAATTATTTTACAAGATCGCTACTAGCCAGTCTAGCTTGCACAGTTCCAAATCCTGTCTGCCCTGGCAAGTTTTGTCTAAATCAATTTGATCAATCTGATTTAATCTCTTGCAGTTCATTCTTTTAATGTACCATGTTTGTGTGGTCAAAAACAAACAATTTAAATGTCTAAAATTCTAAAATTTCATTTAAGAATGTAAAAGATATTTAAATGACATGATTCATGGGTGTACACTGACTATATATTCTAAACTTGTGTCCAGAAGTGTTCACCACTACACAGTAGTCATAGAATATTGTGTAGAATTGCAGGGATGTCAATATTTTTCTCCTCACTCAGACCCTCCAACCACTTTCCAAAGCAAACGCACATCCGTGCCCACAGTGTTGAATCGGACTGAAGTGCTGTTTGGCATTTTTACCAACCTGACCTGATGTGTGAACGGACTGCTGATCATCTGCGTGGTTTCACTGTCGCTCTCTCTCCTCCTCCTCTCTCTGTGTGTGTGTGAGTGTAACGGGCTCGGTTCTCAAAATAGAATCAAGCTCGCGTCGAGACAAACCAGACCCGCTACAACATCCAACAGAACGACTTTGCACAAGAGTTATCATACAAGAAGTCAACAAATGGGAGTTGGCTTACCTGGGACAGGTCGGGAGGCGATGACAGATAGACGGCCTTGGCTTCATTGGATAGCCCAACCTGTGGTGTGGAGGCTACCTAGAATGAGCCTCCGTCTATAGCTTTGGTGATGGACAAAGGAATAACTCAACACATTCACACCCCTACGTGAAAACAGATGAAAGGCTCTAGAGACAGAGCAGTGACAGAGAAGCCGTCGCTTTGCTTCACCTATAGATCTGGGGGAGAGGGAATGGCAGCGGAAATGCCACGTCATATAAACTACCTCTAAGCCACTCCCACTTCCCGTCTGATAATCTTGAGCAAAGTCATAAATCGCTTGACAAATTAAACAGGAAGTATCTGACAATCACATCGACCTGTGACAGTGAGTGTGTGTCATAAGCCGTTTTCCCACATGCGCTTTGTACCGATAAATGACCGGAACGTGGTCTAATGCCTTCATGTGTGAAAGTTGTTGTTCCGGTATAAGCGCGACCCCGTCATCGCGGACATTTCACCAGTTTCGAGCCAGTCAGAAGAGCGTTATGCGCGATAACGGACACAAGTGTGAAACGGGTCCAGTCATTTCCCGCTATCAGTGGGCATTGTCTCAGGTGGTGTCTCGAACGTAGACCGGGACATGCGAAAATGACGCTTCCATTCCACGTCGTCAAAATTGTTCAGAGCATCTTCCCAAAATAAATTCCCTCCTGGTCTCTCTCGCTTCCAGACGGCTCTAGTCTCACGCAGCAGCGCAGAGGTAGGCTACTTAACACTGTCATCATCTGTCCCCGGTTTAGTCTATCTTCATATTCTGCACGATGTTGAGCGGAGAAGACTGCGAACATGAATCTGTTTCTGTTCGCACGTATATCCCTTTCCATTTTCGCCTTAATTTGTCTGCGTCGCTGTCTACGTTTGAGGAAAAAGCGCGTCAGCAATATTATCAAAAGAGTGGACGCCGGCTCCATGTTTGTTTGTTGTTGTTTTTTCAGTGGCCTGCAGCACAGTTTATACGTCATGACCCCAGGCCACTCTCCTCCGCCCCCCGCCCCCCGCCCGCTCCGCCCCACCCCACCCCACCCCCCAACATACCGGCTATTTGACGACTAGATTCCCACATGCGAGCGCTCAGGTGTGAAGGGAAATTCCGGGAAATGTCCGATATTGACTTACAGGTAATTTTCCAGTACGCATGTGGAAAAACGGCTATACTGGCAGTAGCACGTGTGTGCGCACGTGTGTGCGCGCACACACACACACACACACACACACACACACACGCACACACACATACACACACACGCACGCACACACACACACGTCCCTCCAAAAACCCACTAAAATCCACTCTGAGGCTGATGGAAGGCCCAGATAATGATGATGATGATGATGATGATGATGATAGTGATGATGAGGGGACAGGTAGCGATGGAGAGGGCTAAAAGCTAAAAGCTAACGCTGACGCAGACGCTATGACATGCATGACACAATGTTATTACTGCTGCGTTCCTGAAGGGTTCGTTGGCCTGTGTATAATTGCCTTTCTGAGTGCAGGATTGTGATGGCGGCCTCCTAACCCTAAACAACACTGACTTTGCAAAGTCATTAACAGTCTACACGCCGTGCGCTCGCTAAGCGTCTCATTTGTTATTTTGTCCGGTCGCCGTCTGAGCCAGTCTACTGCCATTATATTAGGTTGACTCTGCAAAAAGTCCTTTTCATAATAGTGCTACTATGACTTGCACCTCCAGTCGGCTATATGAGTTCTGTTATTATTATTTTTTTTGAATTAAAGTGTTTTTTATTTTCAAACTTAGACAAAAAAATAACACTACATTACATTCAACAGACATTCCCCAATCCCTCCCCCCACCCCTCCCTCACCACAGTTCACGGTCAATGTAATAGTTGTTTCCAACCATATGGCTGGAAGCCCTACAATACAGAGTCAAACAAGAAAACAGTACAAATTACATAATATGAGTGACTTTGCGTTGAGAGAGTATTAATTGGGTATACATATTACAGCTAGAATGTGCTACATCAATTCTGGATCAATCAGTTGCAGATTAATGGTGTCCATATAGCTAATATACGGTTGCCATATATTCATGAACTGATTATATCTATTTCTCAGTACATAGGTTATTTTCTCCAAAGGTATACATTTATTCATCTCTGAAAACCATTTTGACAAGGAGAGAGGGAAGTCTGATTTCCAAGTTGAAGCTACACATTTTCTTGCGACTGCAAGTGCAATCTCCACAAATTTAATACTATTGGAGCTAAGATTCAAATCTGCGGAGTTGCCAAGTAGACACAGTTCAGGTTCTAAAGGAAAAGAGACCCCTGTAATACAGGACATGGTGTCACACAAGTCATTCCAAAAGTGCCGTAGTTTCACACATAACCAAGTGGCATGTAAGAATGTACCTTCTGTTGTACCACATCTGAAACACATTTCTGAAAGTGCACTATTGTACTTATGTAATTTCTGAGGAGTATAATAAAGCTGATGAAGAAAATTATAATTAATAAGTCTGAACCTTGAATTGATGGTGGAACACACACTTTCTCGACACAAATCTTCCCACCGAGCCTGATCTATGGTTGTGTTTAAGCATGACTCCCACCTTTCTTTTGATTTATGTATGTTCAACTTAGGGCACTTTTCCATTAACAGTGAGTACACTATACTTATAAATTTGTATGAAACTTGGTTATCATGAAGTAGTTGTTCAACACTGAATAGCTCCGGCAAGGACATTTGATCACCAAGCGTATTCCTAAGAAAATCCCTTAATTGAAGATATAAAAAAAAATGCTTATTGTCAAGGTTGTAGGTAAGTTTCAACTCCTCGAATGACATAAGAGTCCCCTCAATATAACAGTTTTCTAAATGGGTTATTCCCTTTTCATGCCAAAATTTACATAGTTTACTTTCATAAATCATAGGAAGGATTGTGTTTTGCCATAACGGTGTTTTCGGCGATAGGTCTGTTTGATAGCCAAAAAATTTACGAATTTCACACCAATTTCTTACTAAATGTATAGTGAGGGGATTCTTTGTTTTGACTAAGACACTTTTGGAATTCAATTTGTATATGATGTTACATGGAACAGTTTCACCTAATTCAAATAATTCTATTTGGGTCCAAGATGGGGCTGGGTCCAATTCGAACAAAAAGGAAACAAAACGAATTTGTGATGCCCAGTAATACATTTTAAAGTTGGGGAGACGAAGGCCTCCAAGGCTGTAGTCCCATGTCAATTTGTTCAATCCTACTCTTGGAGTCTTGTGGTTCCAAATAAATTTTCTTACTATTTTATCCAAGTGTTTAAAGAAAGGGCCAGGTAAAGGTATAGGCAAAGACTGAAATAAATACATTAACCGTGGTAAGACATTCATTTTGATACAGCTGATTCTTCCCAGTAACGATAGGGGTAGATCTATCCACTTATTCAGGTCTTCTTCCAATTTTTTAATTAAAATGGAATAATTCAACTTGTAGAGGTTCTTCAAGTCTTTGTCCAATGTTATACCTAAATACCTGAACCCCTGTGAAGACCATTTAAAGGGTGTGGTCTGTTCCAGTCTATTGGCATCAAAACTATTCAAGGGGAGTATTTCGCTCTTGTCCATATTGATCTTATATCCTGAAAATGAGCTATATTGCTCTAATAATATGTGAAGTCTACTAAGAGAACCAGTTGGATCAGTAAGGAACAAACAAATATCATCAGCAAATAAACTTATTTTATGTGTTACCTGACCCACTTTAAAGCCCCTAATATTAGGATCTGTTCTAATAGCCTCTGCTAAAGGTTCTATGGCTAACACAAAGAGAAGAGGACTCAAAGGACAGCCTTGTCTGCTGCCTCTGAAGAGAGGAAATGTGGGTGATGTAATGCCGTTACAACTAATCTTGGCCTGTGGCTTAAAGTAAAGAGTCTTGACCCAATTAATAAATGAAGTGCCAAAATTAAATCTGGATAATACATGAAAAAGATAGGGCCATTCCAGCCTATCAAAAGCTTTCTCAGCGTCTAACGACACCGCAATGCTTGGTTCGCAACTTGTGTTTGCCATATGTATTACGTTAAATAACCTACGCAGATTGTTAGTGGAAAATCGTTTCTGTATGAAACCGGTCTGGTCTGTGTTTATTAAAGTAGGTAAGTATTGCGCAAGTCTAATGGCCATTGTTTTAGAAATAATTTTATAGTCCGAATTAAGAAGGGAAATTGGTCGATATGATGAACATTTAAGAGGGTCTTTATTTTTTTTATGAATAACTGTAATAATAGCTGTAGAAAATGATTCAGGCAAGCTTTGCGTTTTAGAGGCCAGATTAAAGACCTTCATAAGAAGGGGTGCAAGTGCATCTTTAAATTCCTTGTAAAATTCGGGCGGAAAGCCGTCATCGCCTGGGGATTTATTTGACTGTAAAGAGGATATTGCCTTATTTATTTCTAATAACGTGAAAGGTCTGTCTAGATTATCTCGATCCTCATTTGCAAGGTTGGCCAGTTTTATAGAAGAGAGAAAGGTGTCCATCTGCGAGGTGTCGTTAGACGCTTCAGAAGTATAGAGTTGAGAGTAATACTGCTTAAATAAATCATTTATTTCCTTAGGATTAGAAGTTATACTGCCCTCATCTGTTTGAAGGGAGTTTATGGTTTTCGAGTTCTCCTCTGTCTTCAGCTGCCAGGCCAAGACCTTATGTGCTTTATCCCCCAATTCATAGTATTTCTGGTTAGACCTAAGAATGGCCCTTTCTGCTTTATAGGTGCACAGAGTATTGTATTTAAGCTTTTTGTTAACCAATGAACGGTATATTTCTCTACAGCTAGACTTTTTGTGTTCTCGTTCCAGTAAGGATATTTCTTTCTCGAGTTGGGATATCTCTGCTGTGTATTTCTTTTTTAGACCAATCGTGTAGGATATTATTTGGCCCCGTAAATAAGCTTTCAGGGTGTCCCATAATATGAAGTCATTTGGAGCCGTTGGGCAATTAATGTCACAAAAGATCTTGATGTGGTCCCTTAGAAATTGACAGAATTCTGCTTGTTTCAGAAGAGTTGGGTTTAAGCGCCATCTATAGGCGGCCCTAACTCGGTCTGGAATAAGTATTGAAAGAGACAAAGCAGAATGGTCAGAGATAAGTCTAGGCAGATACTCAACCTCCAGCACTCTATATGTTAATTGTGCAGAAATAAGGAAATAATCAATTCGTGTGTAGGTATTATGGGGACATGAGAAAAAAGAATAGTCTCTGTCTTGAGGGTGAAGTTGCCTCCAAACATCGTATAAGTTCAGGTCTCTCATGAATGATATAGTGCGTTTAGCTGCCTTAGTATGAGTTGTCGCGGAGGTTGAAGATCTGTCTAAAACAGGATCTAAACAAAAATTGAAGTCACCCCCTATTAACAACCTTCCCTGATTCTCTGACACCTTAAGAAAAACATCTTGAATAAAAATATGGTCATCATAGTTAGGTGCATATATATTAAGCAAGGTCCAAGATTCAGAATACATACTACCGTGTACCATGACATATCTCCCCATGGGATCCATTACAATCTTTGTTACACAGAAGGGTAATTTTTTGTTAATAAGTATTACTGTACCTCTTGCTTTAGAGTTGAAGGATGAGGCATATACCTGTCCCACCCATTCCCTCTTTAACTTTTTGTGCTCCTCCAGTGTCAAGTGTGATTCTTGGATGAAAGTGATATCGGCCTTCTGATTTTTTAGATATTGCAGTACTCGTTTACGTTTAATGGGACTATTAAGGCCGTTGACATTGAAGGATATAAATTTCACCACATTAGCCATGTACAGTCTGCATAGTAGCTCTTAAGTATGCCCGTAGTTGTTGAGTGACAGTGTAAAGTGGTGGAGCCCCCCCCCCCCCCCCCCCCGCGCACACACACACACACACACACACACACACCCGTTGAGGAGAAACAAAAAACAAAAAAAAAAACAAAAAAAAAAAAACATGAAAAGTAAAACGTTGCCAATGGGCAAACACAAATAAGTGCTGGGACACTCAGACCAGATGTAGTGGAATAACATTGCTGAGAGTAGGTACTGCAAGTAATTCACACTTTCTTATTAGCTTAATTCCCCTCTAATGTTTTGAAGTGGCAGGCTAGTCCTTAATAGCTATGGGAAAAAGAAAAAAGAGAAAAAAAAGAAAAGAAAAAAGACTATAGAGGGGCTATTGTAGCCTGCTATTGTACCTTTTATATTTTCTTTCACATCTTATATACTTTT
>NC_139647.1:17940349-17942849 GCF_964638095.1 Poromitra crassiceps
CTAATATTAGCACAACGTTGGTGTTGTCCTCATGACACCCCCCCATTCCACTCGTTAATTATATTACTTTAGACAAATGAGTATTGTGATTTCACTTAAAGGGACAGCTCAACCTAAAATCCAAAAGACATATATTCCCTCTCACATGTAGTGCTATTTATCAATCTGTATCGTTTTGTGTGAATTACCTGAGTTTTGGAGATATCGGCCGCAGAGTTTCTGCCTATTCTCCAATACAACGGAACTGGATGGCACTCGGCAATGTCTCTTTCCAGAAATCATGACCGACCCCGTTACTCAAGATAATCCACAGACCTTGTTATGAGCAGTTACATGTAGGAACTATTTTCTTTTGACCGAATCCTACATGAGACTGCAAAAGAAAATAGTTCCTACATAAAACTGCTCACAACAAAGTCTGTGCATTATCTTGAGTAACCGGGTCATGATTTCTGGAAAGAGACAATGCTGTTGAGTTTTCCAAATGTATTTTTTTGGGTGCTTCGAGCACCACAAGCCGAGCGCCATCCAGTTCCATTGTATGGGAGAGAAGGCAGCCATCTCTACGGCCGATATCTCCAAAACTCAGGCAGCTAACACAAAACGATATAGATGGATAAATAGCACTGCAGGTGAGAGGAAAACATATGTATTTTGGATTTTAGGCTGAGCTGTCCCTTTCACATGTAAGCAGGTAAAGATAACACAGCGTAATAATCGCACTATATTTCAGCACGATCCCAACATGTGTATGCTTCACTAGCATCGGAAAACATCAGGTTTACTCTTTCCTGGCTATTATTTCCTGGGCAGCAAAACACTGCGGGGCGGCTGTGGAGAAAGAGCCAGATGAAGCATGAAATGAGCTCGCAGAGACAAAGTCAATATGGACTAGAGAGAATGATGCCCTGGTACCAGTCTGTGGGGCTCAGCCAGTGAAATAGTTCCACCATCAGTTAGCAGCCGTTGGGCGGGGGGGGGGGGATTATGATTATCAGGCGGTGGAAATGAACCGCATGCTCTCGCAGAATGACATCTCACACACGCGACGGAATGAGAAAGCAGATAGGAGACATGACAGATGTACTTATTTGGTCAGCTGCACGACGGGGACTACATGCGCTCGTGCACTTGGGCGGGTTCAATATAGCTGCTGATGATATGCTCTGATAGAAACTGTAAATATAGGTCTTCTGTATAACTGCAGGTCTACCAGAGGTATATGTAAGGGATAATGTATATTGAGGCGGTGATTACGGGGGAAATAATGACCGACAGGTGATGATTGAGCCCGACGCGCAGCGGAGGGCTTAATCGTTCACCTGAAGGTCATTATTTCCCAGTAATCACCGCCTCAATATACATTATCCCGCTTAGAACACGGCCTACAACTAAATCATTCAATAATCTGACAAAAATAATTATTCAAATATATTTTTTAATAGCGTTTTCAACAACAAAGCGGTTTCATTCGTAATTGGCACACAAGACACCACAGCTGCAACTGGTTGGCCTAATTAGTAGTGGCTTGCTGACAAAAGGCTCTTATCAACTGATTAATCCAGGTGTGGCAGAGCAGCGGTCGGTTGTCGAGAAATAATGACCGGTGAATATTGTTGATTGACCAATCAGAATCGAGTATTGAAGAGAGCTGTG
Source organism: Poromitra crassiceps (assembly GCF_964638095.1). Lineage (NCBI taxonomy): Eukaryota > Metazoa > Chordata > Actinopteri > Beryciformes > Melamphaidae > Poromitra > Poromitra crassiceps. The sequence continues at coordinate 17,942,006 of NC_139647.1, forward strand.
TTCTAAATATATACACTCACCGAGCGCTTGGACACATGCTTATCCAGTCAGCCAATGATGTGGCAGCAGTGCAATAGAAGACAGTCAGCATGTGCGGGAACGCCCACAAAATGTTAAACGGCTGGCGCGCGAGTGGGGTAAAACCGCCCATATATCTCAATGGGCTGACTCACCAAAGGAAGGTGCTGCGGCTCTACACTACAGGTTTGGGGATTCTAGAGCAGAACACAAGACGTCTGCTCAGATGTGCGTTTACTGCGGTGGTTAAACCCCCGATCGTGTCTGCCTGGGCTGGGCTATGAGCTAAATTCTAACTTTGCTGAATGGATAGAACGAGGGATTTACAGTACCCCACCCTGACCACGCCCCCCCCAGCCAGGCTGAGCCAGCTAACCCAGCGTCTATGACGAGACATCGCCTCAACCTATGCATAAGATCATGCAGAGGTTGGTGCCAGACGGGCTGGTTTGAGTATTTCGGAAAGTGCTGATCACACAACTAGAAATGTGAACGGCAGTTCGGTGGAGACAGAGATGTCTTGTTGATGAGCGAGGTCAGAGGTCAGATGAGAAAGCCCCAGACTGGTTGGAGCTGACAGAAAGGCGACGACAGTAACTCAGATACCCTCTTTCCAGCTGTGGGCGAGCAGAGAAGCATCTCGGAATGCTCAACACGTCATGATCCTGGAGGCACGGATGTCGCTTTGACATTGAGCTGAAAACTGATACCTACCCAGTATTAGTATGGTGTTCATAAAGAGCTGGGTGGGTGTATATAAGGACAGAAAGAGAGAGAGAGAGAGACACACCAGAAATCAGCAGCAGAGCAGATAGCGTTCTCCTGT
>NC_139647.1:17947849-17955349 GCF_964638095.1 Poromitra crassiceps
TATGTGAGTGTTGTCTGCGCCTTCATCCCTATTACGACATGCCTCTATGGGGCGGAGCACATGAGCGGGCCTTTAAACCCAATAAAGCTTGACATTGTATGCTTTAACATAGCCTACATGCCCGCAACAGCGGGGCTTACAAGCATGGGGCCGTGCCGTTAAGTGCTTTAAAAACAGTGAGGGCTAATTTAAAATCAATGCGTGAGCGCACAGGCAGCCAGTGCAATAGCCTACTAGGCTACAGGTGGCTCAAATAATACAGCCATTTGCAGCCATTGTTTGTCTGGTAGAATAAACACGTATGCTGGGCGCTGGCACGTAATAGATGAGGAGTAGGTGAGATGCTGCTTCTGAGCGAATCCACTTTATTCACTCAACTAGTCCTAGTAGCCTAAATAAGGGAACGAGTCTGCTCCCGCTGTCTGCAAGGAGCGTTTCACAGTGTCCTTATGGAAAGAGTATTTTTCAAATCAGTTCTCATGGCCTGTGCAATAAACTTCAGACTTATTTTCAGCGCATCAGGCTGAAGCAGTGGTCGAATGGATGCGTGAGCAGCCTGCTCCTCCCTGAGATTCCCCCACAACGGATTTCAATCAATGAATCAATACATCAATATATCAATGGCTACTTTATTGATCCCAGTGGGTAAATGAATGTGCCTCGCAGAAGGCTAAGGCAGCCCATATGCATTGATTGAATCACGCGATCATATGAGGTAGGCTGTTTTTGGCATTTCGGGAGAAACATCGGACCAGGGAACATAGCGGGGAACATAGGACCATATTTGGGAAAAGCGGGGAACATAGGACCTTTTTTCATAGAAAGGGTTCTATGTTCCCCGGTCCCACAAAAACGGGGAACATAGGACCCGGGGAATATAGGACCCGGGGAACATAGGTACGCTCCCCTTCCAGCAACACGTTAAACCAGGGGTTCAGACCGAGTACCAAACTACATTTCCCAGGGACCACTTCCACTGCGGATAGCAAATTTTGTTTCCCCCATGAAATAAGATTTGCTGATTTAAGCATGCAATAGCATCATAAAGGCTAAATAACAGCATATGGCTATACACGCACACGCACACACACACACACACACGCACACACACACATACACATACACACACACACACACAAACACACACCTACACACACACACACCTGCCAACATCAGGCTGTAAAAAAGAGTACGCCTTTGAATATATATTTTTCCTCTCGCCAAAGTTTGGCCTAACTTTGGAGCGTTATTTAGCCACCTACCTGACAAGCTAGCATGATGTGGTTGGTAACCACTCCATGCCTGAGCTATTCTAGTTTCATGAGCCTTTGAAAGCAAAATTTCAAAATTGTGATATTTCCCGGATATCGCGATATTCATCGGAAAAAAATGCAATGCCCTGGCGGACCACCAGGCGGAGCCCCGCAGATCTTGCAGCAGGGAATAGCAGGCACAACTCCTGTTTTTTTTAAGCAGCTTAACTGGTGCAGGTTGCAGGGAAATCACAGGAACCAGCACTCACATTAGAAGTAGTTCTTGAAGATTGAAGAAAACAGATGCGTTTCAGCCTTAAGCCATCATCAGCAGATCACCAGTGGTCCGCGCGGCCACAGTTTGGGAACCAATGCATTATACCATACAGTGGAAACATGTTCCATGTTGTCCTTTTCTCTCAATTCCTTACTGCACCTAACCATCTATCCTGAGCCATATTTCTATTCTTTGTCTCAACATTAGCAACGGTGTCATATAGCTGTCGTGCTTGTCTTCTAATCTGCAGAAGATATGAAATGCCTGTCAGAAATATCCACGTTGTGGTACAATCTCTTACCCACACACATCCAGCTAAGGATTGATACCTGAAGTCCAGTACAATACTTCACAATATTGCCTCTCAAAGCTGGTCTGTGTAGAAGAGGCTTTACTTCGACAATCTATTCCATGACTGATCTATCCCCCCCAAAGCCCCCTGCTTGTCTTGCCATCCCCCCAGGTGATCCGGCTGATAATATCCACGCACACATTTCTCACCATCCTCCTCTCCTCTTCCCCATCCAACATGGCTCCCTGTGAAGAATGGGGGTGTACATTAACATATTCCCAATCTATCCTCTCTCGCCCGTCTCAGTCCTTCTCCCACCAACTCCTCCTCTTTCCATTCTACTTTTTCTTTGTCAAGACTTGTGCATACAGGATTGTTGTAGGCATATAACTCTGGTGTCTGGATCCCATCCAATTCACCTTCTATTCGTACACTTTCATCAATTCACTTTCAGGTTCTATGAGGTTTAACACTGTGTGTGAGCAAAATATTGAAAACACCTCCTTCAAGCCTCACCAAAGCCAAAGGGTTTTGGTGGATCTTGACGGTCGTGGGCTGTGATTCATCATGTTTAGGTCTGAAGTACAGTCGTTAGTGGACTAAGGGAATTCTAATCTTTGAATCATCAACATCATTCATTTTTTGCATGTTGGGAGGAGTGGTGTCTTCATGGGTGGTTAAAAAGGCCAATGTAAGCCATGTGACAATTTCCAAATAGAGCCCAAATCTAGTTATGTGTTGTCAAGTTCTCTATATATACAGGAGATTGCATTACAATCTACTCTACTGCATGCTGCATATTGATTCAACGGTGTTAGCATTGCAGTAATTAGCCAGTGTGGGGTTTTGCCGGGCTCATTGACAAAAAGTCTAGTGATTGGTTGGACTGAGATCACACACGTGTTGCCGAAAGAGCAACCTGTGATCAATAGATATTGATAATCAATCACGCCTCATCTAGCGAGGTATTGTACCAATAGGCTACTGCATATTTTATGCAGGGTTTCTCTCTTTGGTGTTGTTCAGTCTGACTCAAATGTACGCAAGATTGGCAAATTAATCTTTAATCTTAAATGCTCTGATTACGTTCACGTGGAGTGGGAGCGATTCGAGAGATGGCCTTTAGTTCTTCTTCGTTAGTTCTTGCCAGGTATCGCTCGGGAATGAGCGCCTCCCTCTTGTTTGTGGCAGCACTTATATAGCGACAGCTCTCCAGCTAATCATGCCAGAGGAGCGAGCTGTTCTCCAAAATGCAAATTGTGTCAATGTGACACCTGTGAAAACAGCACAGCACACATGGCTCATCACACTGATCTTCTGCTGGTGGCTTTCTAGTGGAGAAGAGAGTTGATCCAAAATACGCCAAATTGCATCAACCCACACACAATTCAACAGGGTTTCCAGGATTTGTGGGAAAATCATTTTCTGCAATATTTCACAAGCTGTATCAGTCCAAAACTGTGCTTGGTTCTAGTCTAGCTTAGACCACAGAGGGTTCAGGGTTCGTTCCTCGTCGTGCTTTGTGCAGATAGGAGTTTTGGTTATTGAGACCGATGCGTTTGATCTGATTGGTTTTAGGGGAAGATCTGGTGATGCAGGTTTGCCAAAAATAATCTTTAACATGAAATCCTTTGATTAAGTTCATATGGAGTGTGAGAGAGACAGCATTTTGTGGCTAGCTCTGCTAGTCACCTGGCAGGAACTATGCCCTCTGTTATGTGGCAGCATCGTGACAGCTCACCAGCTAATCATGCCAGAGGAAAATAGTGTACGAAAATAAACAAATAAATCAAAATCCACTGGACATCAAATAAAGAGTTGAAGATGTTGTGCCACCCATCTGAGAGGCTTCATCAGTTCTACAGAATCAGAATCACTTTTATTGCCACAGTATGCAAGTTACATACAAGGAATTTGTCTTAGTGTCTGTATGCAGCATAGCGGTTACGGTACATCAATATACAGAGATAAGAAGTAGGAAGATAACTAAAGACAATCACAAAGTTGCAAGTGCAATCAAATCGAGTCAATATATACAATATGTACATGAGTGGTGAAGTGTTCTGCGGATGATAAAAATGAATTTACGTTGGATTTACACGAGATTTATAGAATGAGTTAAATAGACGTTAAATAGGCAGTGGATTTACATGAATTTACAGTCGGGAGTTAAATAAGAGTTGAATATACATGACATTTACAGGCTAAGTTAACTAGGCATTAAATGTGCAGGGAATTTACATGAACTATAATTATTCAAGAGCATACAAAGTTGGATACAACACATGTAGAAATTCAGCTAAAGTCATTTCTGCTTGTCGGTGAGATGAATCTGAGCCAACAGAATGTCTCTCTCTGCACGGTGTCTCTTTTGTGCCGACTATTAAACGGGTTCCTCGAAAACCGTAAACAAACCTGCATCGCCGAGGTGTTCAAGGAAAGCAGGAAGTTGGAAAAGGTGGGCGAAATGGCCGAGTGAAGTTAACGAGGGTAATCAGTCGTATCCTTTCTGCTTAGCGAGGTAATGACTCAGCTCCACCTGTTTGCATTTGGAATGGAGATTTCCAGGTGACATTGCGGGAGAGGTGATCCATGCTCGTTCATTTGGATTGTAGATGAGATGGATGAGGGGGTTGAACTCTTTCACTGGGCTCATTTTGGGTTCTGCTTCAGCTCCTCTGTCTCGTTTCTCTCTCTCTCTGCGACTCCATCCCCACCCCCCCCCCTCTCTCTCCTCTTCTCTTTCTCTCCTCCTCCATCCCCACCCCCCTCTCTCCTCTTCTCTCTCTCTGCGACTCCATCCCCACCCCCCTCTCTCTCCTCTTCTCTTTCTCTCCTCCTCCATCCCCACCCCCCTCTCTCTCCTCTTCTCTTTCTCTCCTCCTCCATCCCCACCCCCCTCTCTCCTCTTCTCTCTCTCTCCTCCTCCATCCCCACCCCCCTCTCTCCTCTTCTCTCTCTCTGCGACTCCATCCCCACCCCCCTCTCTCCTCTTCTCTTTCTCTCCTCCTCCATCCCCACCCCCTCTCTCTCTCCTCTTCTCTTTCTCTCACAGGACCACAGTAGAAACAACTCATGGACTTTATTGTGTTTCAATTCCTCGACAATTTTTATACCTGTGTATGGATTTTTATCTTTTCATTTGTATTTTTAACAACTGTCTTCGATCAATAAATACATAAATAAACAAATGAATTAATAAATTAATACATTAATAAATAAATGAATTTATTTATTTATTCATTCACTGCTTCAAGTACAGTTTGACCTAGAGAAGAGTTGCATGAGTGAAGACATACATAAATCATTGGAATATCACTGCAAAGGACCAGAATCAGAAATGACTTTATTGATCCGTGAGGGGAAATTGAGTACTGCAACAGTTGCTCACACTCAAGGTAGGAGAAATTCTAAATCTGCACCACGAGCGCAGATTGGAGCACAACCTAATTGGCGTCTTGCCACACGGGGCACACAGCCTCAAATTGGCAGGTGCGCGGGTTGCAAAATAGCAGATGACATGTCAGACCCGGGCAGTCACAAACACTGTTAGGGCCCTTTGTCTTTGGGTCACAACATCAATTGGCTTCTAAAGCTAAATTGGAGGTATCCATATCGGGTGAACCCATACAACAGGGTGGACAAAGCTAAATTGCTGGGCCTGGTCTTTGACAGTCACCTAATCATGGACCGAACACATGAATACAGTAAATTAGGTATAGGACGAATCAGCGTGACGTCACTTGCCACCCAGAAATGCGGAACCCCGCGGCAGTTAATAGTATGAGTTGTGCCAAACAAACGTTAATATCTCAAAAACCATACATCACTCACATCGCTTATATTTTGACATTCTGAGTGAGAGCAGAATTAGCTCAAGAGTTTGATGTATAATATATGCACGTCGTGTTAAAGTTGTGTGAATTGTCGCACTTTTAAAATTGTAAACAGAGTTAGCCGGCTAGAGTCAGACACACAAGCCTCGCGCCACTTGGGCTCCATTATAGGGTTCCATTGCCGTTGCCATCACACATGCACTCAAGTTCCTAAATCATTAATTTTGTGTCACCTGGACTAATTGTTCAACAGTATGGTCGTCTGCATCCAAAACAAATCTTGGAAAATGACAAGTCGTATTTTTTTTTACTTCTGAGCCGAGGGTTAATTAATTGCTATGTCAATCACGAGCTTGACCTGAATTGAAGGCACGAAATCAGTTTGTATGAATTTTCATTTCAATACTGGCATAAAAAGCGTCGACCAATTTGAGAGTGACTAAAAAGTCTGATGGAATGAATCAGTGCACATAAACAAAAGACAGCAGTCAAACGAGTTACATAACCCACATTTTGATCAAAGCATTCGCATAAATACATTCATATTAGAATACATTTGTATTGCGCGGTATGTCAACATAATTTGTTCCATCATCCACACAGCTGCATGGTGGCGATGCATACCTGAATACGTTGTGAGTTCGGTTCAGTCGTCTTTAACTTTTGTCGAGTGGTATTCTCCTATCTCTCATAATCATCCCTCTGCACGCTAGCACTTTCACATCAATTCAATAAGAGCATCTTTACGTGAAGCACTGTGGGACCATTCAGACCAGAGTGATCTGCACAGTGAGAGGAACAGCTTGTTCCTGTAGCCGGAGTCACATCTCATCTGCAACCTCCTGATCTACATGCAAATTAGGCTTTGTTGCTGCAGCTGGAAAACGGTGTGTGTTTCAGAAGAGATTGCTGTGTGTCTGTGTGTGTGTGTGTGTGTGTGTGTGTGTGTGTGTGTGTGTTTCACTGCATAGAGTGTCTGTCTCCAGCTCATTAACGGTCGGGGCGACCATTGATTGGAGCCATGTAGTGAGACGGCCTCTCTTTTCTTCCCTCGTGATTAAAGACGTCGCGTGGAGAGAAAGCCTCCATCCATCGTTATATTGACGCTTGTCTGCGCATGTGGAAAAATGGCAATAAACCCCCCCCCCCACCAATGAGATTCCTCCTCTTCATCTACTCTGCATAATAACCCCCACCCCCAGTACACCACCACCACCACCACCACCACCCCCCCTACAGACGGGCGGTTCAAGATTCAAGATTCAAGATTTTTATTGTCACTCCATGGTACAAGTATCACGTGTGAAATTCTTGTGCTGTGGACTCCGTTTACAACATAGTACAAATGTAGGCATATGAGTGCAAAAACAACAAGAGACACAACAAGCAATCAGGCAGTATAGTGATAAGACAAGTCAGAGACTTGTTACATCCCCTCCACCCGCTGTCTCTGCTCTCCACGCCTACAGACGGGCGGTTACATCTCCTCCACCGGCTGTCTCTGCTCTCCACGTCTTCAGACGGGCGGTTACATCTCCTCCACCCGCTGTCTCTGCTCTCCACGTCTACAGACGGGTGGTTACATCTCCTCCACCCGCCGTCTCTGCTCTCCACGTCGACAGACGGGCGGTTACATCTCCTCCACCCGCCGTCTCTGCTCTCCACGTCTACAGACGGGTGGTTACATCTCCTCCACCCGCCGTCTCTGCTCTCCACCCCTACAGACGGGTGGTTACATCTCCTCCACCCGCTGTCTCTGCTCTCCACATCGACAGACGGGCGGTTACATCTCCTCCACCCGCCGTCTCTGCTCTCCACGTCTACAGACGGGCGGTTACATCT
>NC_139647.1:17960349-17967849 GCF_964638095.1 Poromitra crassiceps
GATGTTTTATCTGACACTGCAGGGCCGGAGCAGCAAGAAAAAGGCCTTCTCATAAATGTGGACGTTTGACAGAGGAGAGCACCGTGACGAGGATACAGAGAGCAGGAGACTCTACTGAGCTGTGCATTACAAGCCACAGGGGACTGGAGATACATTATCAACCAGGGGGCAGCTGTTCACTTCTGCACTGACGCCAATGCAGGAGTGGCAAAAAAAAACTGCAGTTCCTCGAATGGCCACTTGAGGCAGGCTGCAAGTGCGAGTCAGTCCCCATTCACTCCCAAACATGTCATTTTGACCTTTTAGGAATTTGTATGCGTATTATTAGGTTGTTAAGGTTGGATTTTTCCCTCAAATTCCTTCCATTCGGGTAAAGACTTTTAGAAAGGCCTTTCGTCATTTTTCAAACAAAATTTAAATCACCTCCTCCCGAGACCTTCTGGATGCCTATAAAAGAAATTCAGACATGAGATGCGTACTGTACTGTAGCTTCTTTGCAGCAGCCTGCAATAGCATTTTTGACATCCTCGGTGCAGACGGGTCAAACGTTCTACCATAATCCAGAGCCCTAAAAAGAAGAATCTAATGTATGGGTTTTCAGTGTAGCTTCTCCCTCCCTCTCCGGGTCAAAGCCCTCATTGATCATTCTGCTGAAGCTGGCAGCAGGAGCAGCCGGGTGGCGGTGGTTGACAAGAGGAGGCTGTGCTGATGCGCGCTCCCCCCGGTGTCACCGGGGGGCGCTATTAGTTGTGTGATGCAATGTTCCCGCATTGTTCCAACATCTGTGCTTATGCTTAAGTTTTTGAATGCTGGATGCTTTTTTTATCAGGCAGCTCATAACTTCACGGAATTTGCAGGAAACATTATCCTCCACTGGTCCAAGGTCTCATATTATGTGCGTTTTCGTGATGTATTTTCAAACAGAGTTTAGGTAATAGGCAATATGGGTATTCCTGAAATGAAATTTTTAAGAAATACAATCTCACAGGGCAGAGCAGTCACAACAACACTGGGCCCGCAGATTTGGCAGACAGTACAAGCTCCCCTGATTCAAATGAAAGCCTCAATCATTCGCAGCTCAAGGTAGCTGGTTCTGTAGGTGACCCTGTGGTCCAATGTCCCTGTGGAGAGCCCAAACAAGAACTACAGTATCGACAAGAAGCCAAATAATCATCTTAAACAAACACACACAAAAAAGACAATAGATAGAATAAATATTATTTTGCATTTTCTTTTGCCGATGTTCTGAAAATTTGGTAAAAAAAAATATATATATATACATTTGGATGGAAACCCAACTAATGTCCCTCTTCATTCATTACTCTCATTGGTTTTTCACTTCTCCAGACAGTGCAGTAAAACCTGTTCAGTTCGCTCAACTCAATCAGCTTTGAAATGTCATGATTTGTACAAGACCTTAGCAGGCAGTGCTTGCAGCTAAGCAAAGACACACACATGCAACTGGCCATTATAAAGCAACCTCTATATATTTTTCCTCCTAACACAATATTGATTTTATTTTCACACTGCTTTGACCTCAATATTCAATCATGCCTTTTAGCCTGTGGCATTTTAAGTAGTATTGCTTTATGGATGTGCATTTTGAAGAAACATGTTCTACTCACCTAATTACTTTTCATGCACACATCCTCTGATAGTCAGGAGTACACCTTAAAGGATAATACCAATGTCATTTTATTTTTTTCCTATAGTCTAACCATTAATGCCTATGAAATGTCTAAAAACCATACCATACAACAGTCATGCAATTTAAAAATGTGGATTATGTACATGTACTTCAGTGCAGCAGCATCTCTGCAAACTGTTTTAATGGCAAATACATTGGTGGGTTTAGACTCTTCATAGGCTTTTTCCACTGCTGGCTGTCACATGTTAAAATAAATGTTCTTCAATACACTATACTGCAAAGGAGAACTCCCAGCAGGTTTTGACCCCTGGTCTACCAGAACACAGATGACTGCACTGACCATACAGACAAACCCACAGACCTACCTGTCTGTTGTTTCTGATTGGCTGTTGAATGAAGTAATCTTACATAAAATTGACAAAGTAGCGTCTGTCTGTCTGTCTGTCTGCGATTTTGGTCACGTTTTTGGTCCCACATTGTGAGATTTGTGATGATATTGGTCAGTAACGATGTCACTGATGATGTCATAATGTCCATGACATCATCAGTGATGTCACTTGAGCAATTGTGATGTCATCAGTGAGTGATGTCATCAGTGTTGTGAAGTTGGGCAAATTGTGTGCTGCACATGCCAATAGAGCAGGCGAGGCCACGCAGCAGCTGAGCTGCGGGTGAGGCCGTGCTCGGGGCTGGAACCCTAGTCTAAAACAATCTCAATAAGACTGCATGATTCTCAGTTTCTAAATTCAAAGCTACTGCAATCATTTGGACCTTGATTTATCTTACAATGTTTGATGTAGGCGAATGGTAACAGAATCCATGGGCATTTTTCCACGTGTTTGCACACCATCAAGGTCCAATGTGTAAGATTCCTCCACAACAATACACAAACACAACACAAACACAAAGCCACAAAGTTTTGGTACAACTGTTGCTCAAAGATTGTTTAAATAATCAGACTGCATCCATCTTTAAGTCAGTGGGCCACACCTTATAGAATAACACTGTGTTTATCTCTATGGGATATAGACGGTATAGAGATAAGCACTGTGCCTATCTCTATGGGGTTTAGATTGCATAGAGATGAACGGATGGTTATGATGTAACCCAGGTTTTCTGAGGGGAGACTTCTCTCCCTCATCAATTCCATTACCTAATCCAGTGCAGCATAGGAACATAGGACCCGGGGAACATAGAACCCTTTTTAGCAGGAGCAGGGAACATAGAACCCGGGGAACATAGAACCCGGGGAACATAGGTACGCTCCCGGTGTTTGTATACGCAGTGGAAGTGGTCCCTGGGAAATTTGGTACGTAGCGGTACTTGGTCAGAAAAGTTTGGGAAGCCCTTTTGTAGATCATCAAGAAACTTTAAATTAATAACGTTAGATGTGTTTAATAGAGCTGTATCGGGTCTAGTAGCTGATCAGCACTCAAACACGAGGTCATTGACAGCTCTATAATTCGCATAATAGCGGATTATTTCACATTTTCTTTTGCCGAACTTCTGAAAATTTGATTAAAAGTTGCAATACCTTTGAATGGAAACCGAGCTACTGTCACTGTCACTGTCACTGTCAGGCCGACATCTGTGATGGCAGCCTGTGACTGACACATCTTATTCACACCAAAAGATCTATAATTCGCATAATAGCAGCAGATGGAAACGCGCATTATTTCTCATTTTCTTTTGCCGACTTTCTGAAAATTTGATTAAAAGTTGCGATACCTTTGGATGGAAACCCAGCTACGGTCACTGACAGTGACACATTTTAATCACACCAAATTCTATACAGGCAAACACAAAGCTCTTCTTCCCTCATCACACTGAACACGGGCTTCTGTCGAGACCTCTAACAAAGCACCAGAAATGGGATTCTACTTCGTAGGCTCCTCCCTCTGAATCTGCGTTCACACCGACCTATTAAAGTTTTTCGCTGGCATCGAGTTTACATACAAAGTCAATGCAAACGAGCGATTGAGCGTATATTCGCCCGGGAGAAAAATCGCTGGGCGTCCGAGAGACAGAGACAGAGCGATAGGGAGAAAATACGCTCGTCGCCCCAGATGAAATATCCCAACTCGAGCGAAATTACGCTGGCATCAGTCGCTCGCTGTTGAACGCTGATTGGCTGCCGTGTGAGAGTGAGTCAAGGATCACACTGGCTTGGAACAAACCGCTGGTTTATTGTGTGGCAACAAACCGCATTGACAGTGGATTGACAGGCTGACAGCTGACATGAAGTGAAGTCTGTACTACCGGTATGCAGCTCGCGTTAGGAGCACGCTGATAGGCTTAGCTTGTAAACAACTACGGTGGCATACCTGGCCAATAAAGCTGATTCTGATTCTGTAGTGTGAATGCTTGAGCAACAGTGTATCGTTGACATTGTACCTTCTGGTTATCTCTATTCACCTTATGTAGCCACGCCCATTTGACCCGGTTGTGTGGTTGTGTCACGACTTCCGGCAAAAAAGAAAAGAAAAAGAAAATGGCTGGCTGCTCCAATATCATCTAACTCTGAATTAACTAATAATTTAGCCAATTGTATGTAACATACCAAATAAAAGCAAACGGCAATGCCTAAGAATGCAATGCCATGTAACTGGCTCGTTAAGTCTCGCATTCCAGGGAATTACGTTAACGTCTGCGGGTCTTATAGACGTAAGTGGCTCGAGCGCTCGGAGGAGAGAAAGCTATCTGAAGCTTTCTTTGTTGGAGTCCAGGTATGTTTTACAAGAAAGTGCTCGTCATTGTCGACGATAACGTTATCTGACCTGGCTAACAGTGGATACTCGCTTACTTGCTGTGTACCGAGCTCAAAGTAGTTCTTTGTTTTACCCCCTGCACTGTCCGCTACAAAAACGACTCTCTTCTTCTGACATTCTTTCGTATTTGGCGCCGTGACCGCCGGAAGTGTTAACACGACCCGGAAGAATTTGTCCCACCCCCGCGTCTGAACATAAGGTGAATAGTTGTTGCTCTAACAGTACAAACAATGCAATATCACATAATACTACCATAATTGTACAGGTCTTGATGGCACTTGTCAGTCAGTCAGTCAAACAAAAAAGTATTGTCATTTAAACTCTCTCTCTCTCGCTCTCTCTCATCCCTTGGGTAGAGCCATGCATACAGAGAGTGTGCACAGTAAACTCCTGAGCCAGCCAGCCTAGCAGTGCCTGAGGGCCTGCTGCACCCAGGACTTTTCCTGTGCTCTTGGGAGGCATTACTCTGACAGCGCAGTATGAGAATGCTGAATCGCACACAAACATAAGCAGACGTGCGGAACAGAGAGGAGGTGTGGTCAAGACTGCAGCTCAGTTCTATTCATATCATCACAGTTATGAGTGACACCTGAGTTTACCATACACACACACACACACACACACACACACACACACAAAAGCTGACCCCTCTGTGTCCTTCAATAAACATTTTTGGAGTTTAATTTTCTTTTGCGGGAAGCTGAATCCAATTTGGATCCTTGGGGAAAGGGGCCAGTTTAAATTTCTAAGATAAAAAAAAAAAATGCAAATATGAAGGTTATGAAGAGAAGACTATGGCGATTATCCCGGAAAAAGTTTACTAACACGTGTGAATGAAAATACCATTTTAAAGCTTTTAAACTCAATAACTTATTCAAACCATTTCCAATCTCCAGAAGTGCTTATTCTAAGGATGCCCCGTACTCGGAGGCCTAGGACGCATGCTGTGTGCTCTGCAGCATGACATGTGCCATGTCTAACTGCCTTTCACCCCCGTCTTCCTCTGCCTCTCCCCGCTGTGACAAGCCTGAGGTTTGAACCACCAGAGACACTTGGAAGAAGGGCTGTTCAGCCTCTCTTTATGTGTACATTCATTTTGCACTGTATGAATGTTAAAACGGCAAACCAATGCTGCAATCATTTCGGAGCTATGAGCAAATGTCTGTATACTATAAACACAGCCTTCCCAGGCTCCAGGCTCTTCAGTAGGCCTCTCTTGTTTACCAGCTGGATCAGCTCCTGGATCTCTCCGCCTCTCAACCAACTTAATCAGCTGCTTTCTGAAATACATAGAGAGCCAAAGTGGAACGTCACTTCCTGCTTCAGCACTGTACCAGAGATTTTCATCCGCCATTTATTTTCCCATACACGTTTCGTAAAATGCGTATAAAAATAGAATAAAAAACTTGTTCAAACCAAACGGTACAGATATATTTACAAACAGGAGAGATCGCATAGCATTCCACTCGGACCAAAACGTAAAAAAAATCATCATCATTCATCAATGCGTCATAGACGCATTGTCAATGGGTCAGGCGTGGGGGAAATCCTCCCGTTTTCCCCCACGGCCACGCGCACGCACACACACGTTACCGGAAGTAACGTGACCAACTGTATATGAAATGCTGAAATTGAGTGGTTGATTGCATTAGGTATATAACACACACTCGTTATGTGACACTTTTATTTGTCGGTTTGACGTAAGATGAGAATAATTATTTTCATACAGTATTTGGGTTGGACTGACTGCCAGGGCTGCTTGCTGGCACAAGCTAAAACAGTCGGATTGTAAGTGTGTTTCTCTGTCTTCAGCGAGTCGAGTATTGTCCTGTGTCACCTTCTGACATTTCAGTACTGTGTTGTTTAACAAGGATGTAGTGAATGTCCTGCTACGGACAGCCATGACCCTTGACGAGGAGATGCAATCCATTCTGAGAGCTTGTGTGTGTGTGTGTGTGTGTGTGCATGTTCGCGCGCATGTGTGTGTGTGTGTGTGTGTGTGTGTGTGTGTGTGTGTGTACGCAGGTGTGTAGCCAGCGATCCATTGCGTTGACCCGACGCCAATGTTGCCGCTTGGCTGAACATTAAATCTGGTGGAGGACCCAGCTTATTTTCTTTGGCTTTGAAAGGCCATATTTATCGTTTTCAATTACCCCCAGATCCATAAAGGCTGACCCCAGGAGAGCTCACTCTCTGGCTGCTGGACAGCACACAGGGAGAGACAGTCAGGTCCAGGACCAGCACACAGGGAGAGACAGTCAGGTCCAGGACCAGCACACAGGGAGAGACAGTCAGGTCCAGGACCAGCACACAGGGAGAGACAGTCAGGTGGACCAGCACACAGGGAGAGACAGTCAGGACCAGCACACAGGGAGAGACAGTCAGGACCAGCACACAGGGAGAGACAGGCAGGTGGACCAGCACACAGGGAGAGACAGTCAGGTGGACCAGCACACAGGGAGATACAGTCAGGTGGACCAGCACACAGGGAGAGACAGGCAGGACCAGCACACAGGGAGAGACAGTCAGGACCAGCACACAGGGAGAGACAGTCAGGACCAGCACACAGGAAGAGACAGTCAGGACCAGCACACAGGGAGAGACAGTCAGGACCAGCACACAGGAAGAGACAGGCAGGTGGACCAGCACACAGGGAGAGACAGTCAGGTGGACCAGCACACAGGGAGAGACAGTCAGGTGGACCAGCACACAGGGAGAGACAGTCAGGTGGACCAGCACACAGGGAGAGACAGTCAGGTGGACCAGCACACAGGGAGAGACAGGCAGGTCCAGCACACAGGGAGAGACAGTCAGGACCAGCACACAGGGAGAGACAGGCAGGTCCAGCACACAGGGAGAGACAGTCAGGTGGACCAGCACACAGGGAGAGACAGTCAGGACCAGCACACAGGGAGAGACAGTCAGGTGGACCAGCACACAGGGAGAGACAGGCAGGTCCAGCACACAGGGAGAGACAGTCAGGTGGACCAGCACACAGGGAGAGACAGTCAGGTGGACCAGCACACAGGTAGAGACAGTCAGGTGGACCAGCACACGGGGAGAGACAGGCAGGTGGACAAGCAC
>NC_139647.1:17970349-17987849 GCF_964638095.1 Poromitra crassiceps
CACACACACACACACACACACACACACACAAATAGCCTGCTGGGCAGGGCAGCATAAAGTAGACACTTAGGAGAAATGCATGGGCGAGAGATGTGGGTCCATTGAACAGAATCACAGTGTGGGGAGGTTAGCCGTTACATGTATAGCATCATCATCATCGTTCGCTTGATACTGTAGCAAAAGATGGTTGCAGTCTTTTGGAGCTCAATGGGTGCCTATAGACTTATGTTATCAGTACAATGGGGTTGTGGCTAATGGACACCCACTGGATTCCCCCTATCGTAAACGTGTTCACATAACGACGTTGTCTTTCACAAACACCTCGATGCCAAAAGCCGCCACACTGCAGATATCACGTTGAATGATAAAGGAAACCAATGCTAATTATACCACTGCCATTACGCTCTGTGCTGATTATTTCTCCCGCTTGCCAATACGGCCAAGACACGCTCTTACTTTGAAAGGCTACACAATGTTTAGTCACCCACAACCTTATTTTATTATTGATTTATTGATTTATTATAATTATTATTAATTATTTATTAAATATTTATTTATGTATTTATTATTAATAATATGATAATTATTATTTTATTCCCTGGATTTTTCTCCAGTTTTCTCCTCAATTATGCTTCGCCAATTCCCCCTTATTATCTGCCCCGGTCACTGCTCCACCCTCTGCCCATCTGGGGAGAGCCGTAGACTAGCGCCATGCTTCCCCCCGATACAAGTGCCAAGTCGCCAGCCGCTTCTTTTCACCTGACAGCGGGGAGCTTCACCGGCAGGACGTGGCACGTGAGAGGATCACGCTATTCCCAACCAGTTCCCCCCCTCCGCCCTGAACAGGCGCGAACCTGCGCCCCACGTCCTTAATTAAGGGCAGTATTTTATAGCTACTTATATCATTAACCATTATTATAAGCCGAATTAGAAAAGGGTGAGGGGAAGCAGTAATATCCATAAACATCAGTGTTTGATCTGTATCCAGTTGCTGTACAGTTTAAATTTCCATTGCGCCACAATGGGGATTTAAATGACATCCTCTTTCTCATCTGGCACGGCCATCATCCACCACCGCTTCCTGGTGTAATTATATCTTGGCTGGATCAGCGTGAAAGAGGGAGTTATGCAAATGGCTATTTGCTGCCGTTCAAACGGGGCCATTTGGTGAACGCTGTTATCCAAATCACCTTCCAATACTTTGAAACAGTGGGGATCAAACCCCCGACACTGCCAATGGTACCAGTGTACGTGATCAAGTGATTGGGGGCAAGTGGTGCTACACTCGTTGCCTGGAATTTGTCTGATGAGTACCCATATGTGATGTATTACCACCCAGGCGGTAGTGGTACACAGCCAGTTGTATTTTCACATCTGTTTTTTACACTTTCAGTCAATTATGTAGAGTATATGCATTGTATCGCAACATGCATCACAAATATCCTCTTCACAATCCTATATCATGACCCATGTATCGTGCCTTACATAGAGGGGAACCGGCTAAAAGAGAATTTTCCTATGGGGACAAATAACATCACATAATAACATAATTATCACATTATCATCCGTTAACCCATTGATACCTGATGCAGCATTTGCGGTTCTTGGTCTTAAAGGGATACGCACACAAATGAGGGATATACACGCAAATGCTGCATCAGGTATCAATGGGTTAAAGGAACACTCTGCCCATTTTCAACCAGCTTTGTATCATTAGAACATCAGTAGTATATCAGAAAACTGTAAACGGTTTTGAAGTCTGTCATTTAATTTGACAGTTATTGACTGTTAAATTGTGGACCAGTGACATCACTGGTCCACCAGTGACATCACTGGTCCACACTAACTCAAATTAATAACTCATTAACTCAAATCAACTCTCAATAACTCAAACTATTCATCATTCATCTAGTTTGACAGTTATTTAGAGTTGGATTTGAGTTAATGAGTTATTAATTTGAGTTAGTGTGGACCAGTGATGTCACTGGTCCACACTTTAACACTCAATAACTGTCAAATTAAATGACAGACTTCAAAACAGTTTACAGTTTTCTGATATACTACTGATGTTCTAATGATACAAAGCTGGTTGAAAATGGGCGGAGTGTTCCTTTAAGTGACAGGCACAAAAATATTAAACATTAAGCAAATCTCCATTCTTGAGCTCAGAAACAAAGAGAGAGAGAGAGAGAGAGAGAGAGATGAAATCAACATTTTGATAGATGTACATATTTTTATCCCCGACCTAGTGACACTTGTCGTCCTCCCATACATACAGCGTGCAGCTAAAGCCAGCCTACTCAGTCAGTCCGACGTGGGCTTTGTGCGCGCTCTGTCTTCGTCACGGTGCCACTGTCCCTGTTGGCTGTCAGGATCTGTCCTCCAGCCATCTGCAACCCCCTTGGTGAAGCTATTATGGGCGTGTGGGCGAGAGGTGGGGACGACTACGAGCTCTTTTCTCTTCACACTACTTAGCATTATTCAGCTGAGCTCTTCCTCCCTGCCTCCCTCACTCCTGCCCCTCCACAAAGATGCAGAGCAGGGTTGTTGTGGTTGATAGTGATTTTAGCGTGTCATGGTGGTCGTCAGACTGGCCTGCTGTGTGTGTGTGTGTGTGTGTGTGTGTGTGTGTGTGTGTGTGTGTGTGTGTGTGTGTGTGTGTGTGTGTGTGTGTGTGTGTGTGTGTGTGGGTTTACTCTGTTGTCTCCAGATAATCTGCCAATTACAAAGTTCTGCTCTGTGTAGTCTCTCTCTCTCTCTCTCTCTCCCTCTCTCTCTCTCTCTCTCCCCCTCTCTCTGCTGTCTCTCTCTCTCCCCCTCTCTCTGCTGTCTCTCTCTCTCTCCCTCTCTCTGCTGTCTCTCTCTCTCTCCCTCTCTATGCTGTCTCTCTCTCTCTCTCTCTCCCTCTGCTGTCTCTCTCTCTCTCCCTCTCTCTGCTGTCTCTCTCTCTCTCCCTCTCTATGCTGTCTCTCTCTCTCTCTCTCCCTCTGCTGTCTCTCTCTCTCTCCCTCTCTCTGCTGTCTCTCTCTCTCTCCCTCTCTATGCTGTCTCTCTCTCTCCCCCTCTCTCTGCTGTCTCTCTCTCTCTCCCTCTCTCTGCTGTCTCTCTCTCTCTCCCTCTCTATGCTGTCTCTCTCTCTCTCTCTCCCTCTGCTGTCTCTCTCTCTCTCCCTCTCTCTGCTGTCTCTGTCTCTCTCTCTCTCTCTCTCTCTCCCTCTCTATGCTGTCTCTCTCTCTCTCTCCCTCTCTCTGCTGTCTCTCTCTCCCTCTCTCTGCTGTCTCTCTCTCTCTCTCTCCCTCTATGCTGTCTCTCTCTCTCTCTCTCCCTCTCTCTATGCTGTCTCTCTCTCTCTCTCTCTCCCTCTCTCTGCTCTCTCTCTCTCTCTCTCTCTCCCTCTCTATGCTGTCTCTCTCTCTCTCCCTCTATCTGCTGTCTCTCTCTCTCCCTCTCTCTGCTGTCTCTCTCTCTCTCTCTCTCTCTCCCTCTCTCTGCTGTCTCTCTCTCTCTCTCCCTCTCTCTGCTGTCTCTCTCTCTCCCTCGCTCTGCTGTCTCTCTCTCCCTCTCCCTCTCCCTCTCTCTCTCTCTGCTGTCTCTCTCTCTGCTGTCTCTCTCTCCCTCTCTCTGCTGTCTCTCTCTCTCTCTCTCTCCCTCTCTCTGCTGTCTCTCTCTCTCTCTCTCCCTCTCTCTGCTGTCTCTCTCTCCCTCTCCCTCTCTCTCTCTCTGCTGTCTCCATGGTAACCTCCTCAGGGCTGAATTTAAGGATTACCATTTGACAACAGCCTCTTCGTCCTGGTTTATCTCAGCCAATAACCACACTGGGCAAAAAATTCATGTCACAGCCTGAATAGCTTTGTTCAATTAACCGACCATTTTTGTGTCAACGTTAGGTCTTTCTATGCCTTCATGTACAATTTGGGGGAAATATTATAGCATTATGGGTCATATTCATAAAACAGTATCAGCAATGTGGTGCACAAAATCGGTGTTGCGCGCTAATTTGAAACTATTCATAAATTGACCAGGCCTGTGATTACCACGAGAGAGCCATATTGCCTTACTCAGCGATAGCCAGGGAAACAGCCCGTTCAATTGAACAAGTTAATTAAGCGTTCCATATTTAGCAGCCACCTTGACATTGGGGAACATTAACTGGATAAAAAAACATATAATAATAATAATACTTCTGAAATTCTGATTTGGGATTATTCTGCCTTTTCTTTGCCTAAAAAGTTTACGATTTCATGTATCAGAAATATGTTTTATAACAAAGTACAAGTTTCTTAATGACAACTGACTTTTAGTTTCTACTCAAATCCCCGGCAGGTCACTTCTCCAATTGCATTACTTGTGCAAACACTCGTCATGATGACATATCGCTTGAATGTCAGGCAATCTTGTCTTTTCCTATTCCATCATGTAGGATGTGTTCTCTGCCTCGTTATCGCATGGCTACAGGTGATGCCGCCTATGATTTTGCAATGTAGGACAACCGACAACACTGTGGCATTCAGCCAATTCTACTTCCTCTCTGCAGTGTCTGGCCAAGTGCCATTAAAAAGTGTGCAGCAGGCAGTGTGAAGAGCGAGGCCTGCAACGTCCCCACAGCATCCCCAGAGGCCGTGTCCGGCTAATGCAGCTAGCGCCTGTCGGATTGAAGGAGCAAGCGTTTTACCTGGAGTAATAACATGGGGGGGAGGGAGGTCGGATAGCGATCCACCTCTGCAAAACCAACATTCAATACCCAGCTCAATGAGCCAGGTCCTATCCGTGCAGAAACGCTGAATTGTCCGTTCAACTCAGTACATTTAACCCATTTATTACTGTCGCCTTTGTTGTTTCCGTAAAGGAACACTTTTCAACCAGCTTTCTATCATTAGAACATCAGTAGTATATCAGAAAACTGTAAACGGTTTTGAAGTCTGTCATTTAATTTGAGTGTTAAAGTGTGGGCCAGTGACATCACTGGTCCACACTCAACTCAAATTAATAACTCATTAACTCAAATCTACTCTCAATAACTGTCAAACTATTCATCATTCATCTAGTTTGACAGTTTTTGAGAGTTGATTTGAGTTAATGAGTTATTAATTTGAGTTAGTGTGGACCAGTGATGTCACTGGTCCACACTTTAACACTCAATAACTGTCAAATTAAATGACAGACTTCAAAACCGTTTACAGTTTTATGATACAGTATACTACTGATGTTCTAATGATACAAAGCTGGTTGAAAATGGGTGGAGTGTTCCTTTAATATCGTCAATGCGTAATTGTGAGAAGGCATCTTCATAGCTTTGTTGTGGACAAAGCTGCTTCCAATCACTCAGAGACCAATTAAGTCTGCTGCAAGGTCTGCTTAATTAACTCCCCCCTTTTATTCCTCTCTTTTTAAACTCGTATATCCAGTTCACATCCTGTGTTTTTAACCCTTCAGATGTCTTGTTTCACATCATAAAGGCAGCAGTGGACGTAGTGTATAGTAGGGTTTGGGCTGCATGAGGAAATAGGCGTAATGGACTCGAGTTGGAGTCAATCTGCCTCTCACAATGTGAAAGTGGACACGCTTTCATTTACATATTCAACACATGGAGTGCAAATCTCTTATCCGCCTGTGTTACTTCAGGGCTGGAGTCGCTGGAGTGGGACCTGCTTATGCTGTGAGTGCAGCGCTGACATAAAGGCTTGAACTCGTTGGGTAGACTTTGTCAGTAGCTTGGTGAGAAGGGACATTGGGACAATTGAGACTTGAGAAGATTGGAGACGACCCGCTCAATGAAGACTTTGAAACCTTAGAACCCTTCTCAGCAGATTTATAGGGATTTGGGGAGATTGTCCATGTTCCCCATAGTGAGACGAGAAGAGAGATTCCTTTCTCTTCCCTATGTGCATTAGAAATGAGCCCCGTGCCGCTCCTGCTAACTGCAGTGAACAGTTAGGCCAGCGCCCTGTTCAGTCACCAAGAATACACACTCCAACAGCACCAAAACACTCGCATGTAGGGCTGGCACGGATCAGAAAACCCACGGATCAGAAAACCCACGGATCGGATCGCGTGACGGATTTTGAGCCACGGATCACGGATTTTTCGGATCAGCAAAAAAAAAAGAAAAAATCTCAGATTTTTTCTCCCAAAATTAGATTCTCGATTTTTTTATACTATTATACTTCTCTAACCATTTGTTGCCCTGCACAGCTCAAAAAATATTTTTTTCTCATAAGTGACACAATTTATGCTTTTACTCTGAAGGCAGAACAACCCAACTTCCTGTTTTAGCATCACCGTCCGGTGATAACGTGGTCGTGAAAAGTGTAACACGCTGCTCGCATTCCTGTGCTTTTTCAGAGGTGTTGAAATAAGTTTGCTGTCTTTAGTAGCCACTAGCCACAGCCTTCAGAGAGACTTTACAGCGGGGAGAAGGGTTGAGGAAGCTCACTTGTGCTTGCCATGATGATGCCTGTCTGTGTCTGGCTGCGCTGCAGGCGTTCTCATACACTAACGTTAAACGTTAAATGAAACGAAAAGGGGGGCGGGGTCCACGGACCACGGACGTTCCGAACCGTGGGGGCTGATCCATACGGGTCACGGATTGTCCGTGATCCGTGCCAGCCCTACTCACATGTACATGTTGTGACTCGTGTAATCACCACGCGATGGAATTATAGTCCAAAGTTATGGGAAATGGTCATTTTCAAAGTAAATACTTAGCCAGAACTAACGTAGCGGAACTAACGTTACTTCCGCGTTGACTGAGGCGCATGCGCTGTATGCAGTGAGTCATCAGTAGTACTTCCGGGGGGAGCGTACCTATGTTCCCCGGCTCCTATATTCCCCGGGTCCTATGTTCCCCGTTTTTGTGGGACCGGGGAACATAGAACCCTTTCTATGAAAAAGGGTCCTATGATCCCCGCTTTTCCCAAATAGGGTCCTATGTTCCCCGCTATGTTCCCTGGTCCGATGTTTCTCCCGAAATGCCAAAAACAGCCTACCTCATATGATCGCGTGATTCAATCAAAAGACAACACTCTCCGTAACATTTGGAAAGGGCCTGCCGACTAGGTCACTTTTTTCCCCACCATCATTTCTGAGTTCTGTCTCGAGGATTACCAGGCCTTTTTTAAATATTATGTGAGTGTTGTCTGCGCCTTCATCCCTATTACGACATGCCTCTATGGGGCGGAGCACATGAGCGGGCCATTGATATATTGATGTATTGATTCATTGATTCATTCATTGATTGAAATCCGTTGTGGGGGAATCTCACGGAGGAGCAGGCTGCTCGCTCATCCATTCGACCAGCTGCTTCAGCCTGATGCGCTGAAAATAAGTCTGAAGTTTATTGCACAGGCCATGAGAACTGATTTGAAAAATACTCTTTCCATAAGGACACTGTGAAACGCTCCTGGCAGACAGCGGGAGCAGACTCGTTCCCTTATTTAGGCTACTAGGACTAGTTGAGTGAATAAAGTGGATTCGCTCAGTAGCAGCATCTCACCTACTCCTCATCTATTACGTGCCAGCGCCCAGCATACGTGTTTATTCTACCAGACAAACAATGGCTGCAAATGGCTGTATTATTTGAGCCACCTGTAGCCTGGTAGGCTATTGCACTGGCTGCCTGTGCGCTCACGCATTGATTTTAAATTAGCCCTCACTGTTTTTAAAGCACTTAACGGCACGGCGGGGAACATAGGACCCTATTTGGGAAAAGCGGGGAACATAGAACCCTATTTGGGAAAAGCGGGGAACATAGGACCCTTTTTCATAGAAAGGGTTCTATGTTCCCCGGTCCCACAAAAACGGGGAACATAGGACCCGGGGAACATAGGACCCGGGGAACATAGGGATGACCCCCTTCCGGGAATGTATTTACTTTGAAAATGACTGAAAATGTTTCACTCTACTTTTGCTTTGGCCTCCTACATGTTGCTGTTGCTCTGCTGACACGGCTAACAGGAGGTTATTATTACAGCATCTTCAATAATCTGTTGCTGAGAACATCTCACTTTAGCTTTAGATAGCTTTGCCAGACGTCAAACACAGTTTCAGAGAGAAAGACGGCACAAACAGACACTTTTTGCCTACAGTAACTTGCTTAATGGTTGTAGGCGCCAGTGTCTCTAAGTAGTGTTTCCCTGTGTCTCCTGCTCTCTGCTTCCTGCCTTTCAAATGGAAAGAACAGGGAGTCGAGCGTAACTGACCCGATCAATGATGCTATGAACAACAACAAGCCAAACGGAAGAAAGACTGTTAAGTACAGCGAGTGGTGTTCTGATCAAATGACGGAATAAAACTCAGCATGTTCTGATCCTGTGTGTGTGTGTGTGTGTGTGTGTGTGTGTGTGTGTCTAGCAATGGTAGTAATAAAGCCTGTGCAGTGACACATAGGGCTGGGTTAAAAAAATTGATATATTGATATTGAATCGATATTCATGTGAAGGAACAACTATCGATACATAAATACCAGTATCGATATATATATATATATATATATATATATATTATTTTTTTTATAAACATAGGCTATAATATTATAGGCTGTGTGTGGTTGTTAAAACATAGTTTCAAGTTGATGTTTATTTATGTTTGTAGTTGAAACAAAAACATAAATACTGTAGGCTACATGTGCATTGTGCATGCACCATGAGCCAGATGTACAGACCTCAGATCTGTTTGCACTATAATGTTTGTGAACTGGAAATGTTCATGAGCTGTATTTAATTTTATTTTATTTTAGTTACAAAGCATTTATACTTTATGAAACACTGTTTACAACATGCTGCTGTTCAATGATTCTGTTGTATAGTGGAAATCTAAATTTGTTTGGCTTCTCACAGAAGACTGTAAAGAAAGAGACAGAAGACTGTAAAGAAAGATAAGATGTTGAATGACTATATGTTGGTCATGTTTAAATAAAAAAGAATTACATGATGTAACTGCTTGCTTTATGGTCAATTCTTAATGTAAATATTAATATTTTCTAATAATGCATCAGGTTAGAGGGTTCCTTGTACAATTTACAGCATTAGTTCTTTGAGAATCTCTTCCATTATCAAAGCAAAACTGGTATTGTAACTAAAATATCGATATCGTATCGTATCGGAAATCGTATCGACTTGGGACCTTGTGTATCGGAATCGTATCGTATCGGGTAGTCAGTGGCGATGCCCAGCCCTAGTGACACATACCGTTACAAACAAGTACTGCGTTAGCGTGGATCATTACTCCTCACCTGTGAACACAGGTGAGGAGCCATGCAGACAGACACATGCAGAAGATGTGATGGACTATGAGCTGTGTGTGTGTGTGTGTGTGTGTGTGTGTGTGTGTGCAGAAGCGGATGGGAGAGAGGTGTGTAAAACATACTGATACAAATGAGCTGTGTACTAACAAGGGTCATTAACCTCATCTCCTTTTTTGCCTCCCCCCCCACACACACACACATGCATGCACACACACACACACACACACACACACACACACACACACACACACACACACACACACACACACACATGGACACACACACACACACACACACACGTACACACACACACACACACACACACACACACACACACACATGGACACACACACACACACACACACACACACATGGACACACACACACACACACATGGACACACAGACACACACACGCACACACACACCCACACACACACACACACATGGACACACAGTGTAATGGACTCTGTGCTGAGGAGCAGTGATGGTGATGAATGGGAGTCTTAAGCGTGTCTAATTAGCGGCCAGCCACAATAATATAGTGTGTTCATGGGAGTGAAACAAAGATGGCGACGCGTGGTCATGAGGGACCGATACTACCACTGTCATTTCTGTTGACTTGTGCATATTGATGTTGTTTATGCTGTACAGTCGCCTAATGGGGTCAACATGTCTCATTAGGTCGTAATAAGGTGACTATAAATGGGCTCGCACGACTTCTAACACATTATAGATTGATGTTTTTATATGAGATTTACCTTCCTAGACTACACTGTAAACATAGACCTCGAATTTGTAATGGTGTTGATAACGACGTTTTTGCCAGGCATGCTGCCTGGCATACTAGGTTTCACCTAGTCTTGTTTCCTCTTTAACCTTGTAGAATCACAGGACAACACTAAAAGTGATTACATCCGTTGTCTTTGAGGCATTGCTGCTGCAGTGCTACTGTGTGTCAGTACTACACAATACAGTGCAAACAATATCAGACGTCTCTTTTGTTTAAATGTTTTGTTCCACTGATGATGTCATAGGAGGCATTGTGACATCATTGATGATGTCACAATGTCATCGGTGATGTCATCATCACTGATGGTAACACATACATAGTAATCCATGGTAACACATCATCGATAGTAACACACACAACTAAAAAAGACAGAGACGAGACAAAACAACATCAGAGATTCGAAACAAGAGCGCAGAAGAGAATGACACGCAACTAAGAGAGACAGAAGACAATGACACACAACTAAAAAAGACAGAAGAGAATGACACACAACTAAAAAAGACAGAAGAGAATGACACACAACAGAGAGAGAGAGAGAGAGAGAGCCACAGGACTTTGCCCTCAAAGATTTTGGTGATGCGATAAGAACTTGGCTTAATGGTGTCCAACATCAAGCGTTTCACTGATCACACCTGTCTTATCTACAGCTCCAGAAGAGAGGAAACATTTATGTGTGTGTGTGTGTGTGTGTGTGTGTGTGTGTGTGTGTGTGTGTGTGTGTGTGTGTGTGTGTGTGAGTGTGTGTGTGTGTGTGCGTGTAGGTGTGTGTGTGTTTGTGAAAGAGGAGAGAGAGTGAGCGAGAGCATCTTTGATGTGTTTGTGTACATGTCCTTGACTGGCTGGCTGTGTGTGTGTGTGTGTGTGTGTGTGTGTGTGTGTGTGTGTGCACACGTGCGAGTGTGTGTGCGCGTGTGTGCACACCCGTGCGAGCGTGTGTGTGTGTGTGTGTGTGTGTGTGTGTGTGTGTGTGTTTCAGCCTGAGCCGTCCGCCCCGAGCATCAGTTATCAGACTGCTGTACAGCGCCCCCCGAGGGGAGGGTCACCATCATACACCAAGTGATCCTTCTTAAAGGATTAATACTGGCTATTTATAGCACGACGGGACGCTACCTACTGCCAGCTGATACAGGGATTAACTTGTGACCCGTTCTAAATGTCTGAGGGCTTGGAGTCGCGTCATACATGTCTCAAGATATAGAATATTCTTTATCATGCATATGAAAGCAGGGATGGGACTATAGAGATAGTGACATGGCCTGGATTCCTCTCTGTAAAAACCATCTGAATGTGTGCTGACATTTCAAGCCCGCTGAGAATACAAACTGTATTTCCTCACAGCGGTTACATGTCGTTTCTACTGCTCGCTTCATCAGAGAGACAAAAAAAAAGACACCTCAAGGATACTCTTGGTAAGAGTATTTCGATGATGATGGCTGTTGCTGAAATTTGCGATATAAACGGTTCAACTTAGATCCAAAAATCTGATTTTAATCTCAATGGAAGGTACAGACCACTGCACTTTGTGCATATTTTTTTTATACACTATATATAGATATACTATGGTTTCCCCAGAATTTGAAAAAAAAAATCTTATGCCCATTGAATAAATAAACAACACTTTCAGCAACTTTTGCTATTGGGGAAACTGCGCCCTCTGGGTGCAATAGCATCTGTATCGATATCGCTGTTCAAAGTCAACAAAACACAGCGGCAGAAAGCTCTATGTACATGTTGTGACATTGGGTACTCACCACGTGATGAAATAATAATCCATAGTTACGTGAAACGTCATCTTCGTAGTAAATCAAGTTACTTCCTTGTTTTCATGAACACAACGTTCCCGCCAAGTTCCCCCCCCCCTCTAATCCTCTCAGTAGAGGCCATGGTGCAGTTATCAAACAGACGTGCAAATCTAGAAATGAGATGCACTCGGAGTGAGGAGGGCTCAGCAGCAAAACATCGGCGAAGGCACGTTTCATGCGGGCGCGCTTCCAAAGGTGCTCGCAGCTTATTAATAGAATATTAATATTAGCCTGTCGGCAGGCCTCTTAGCTCTGGCAGTCAGTCGGTACTTTTCTATCGAGAATTGAGCGAACACAGACTCTGACACAGCTGTTGGAAACACTCAAGGATGTTTAAACGGACGTGTGCAATCTACGGAACGAATCCCTGCTACACCTTTTCTCCTCCTCTCACATTTCACTTAATTGGATTTCCTTTCTTTCCCTCTTCGCTCCATGAGCAATTTGTAAGCGTGACGGCTTTCAACAGAGGGGAAGCAGGGTTCCTCTATGCACAGAGAGGAGGATGGAGAGGCAGGCCAGTCATTTTCTATTGACTGTCTGCTTGTGTGCTGAGGAGTCTGGGGAGCTCGTGCGGACGCCTCGTATGCGAGGTGTGTGGTGGTGACTGGAGAGACGGGGTGATAGGAAAGAGAGGGATGGTGGGTGGAAGGGATGACGAGGAGGGTAGAGGGCAGTGGATTAAAAAAAAGAGGGAGGTGAACTGGGGGGGAATTAAAGATTAACAACAACAAAAAGGAAGAAAGAAGTGAAGGGTGAGGGGATTGGGTAAGGCCGTGTGTCCATCCAGCTTCTTTTTCTGACCGTTAAACGCTGGAAGTGCGCTGGGGAGCACTGATCTCAGCGCACAATATGCAAGGAAGCAGTCTGAAACTAACGTTAGTTCAGTGCGGTAGCTAGCTTGATAGCTGACAGCGAACATTAGCTAACAACACGCATACAGTGATTTAGCTCAACACTCACCAGAAATATTAAGTCTCTAGCCAATCTGCTCCCACAATTGAGCCTTTCTGTCTCTGTTGTGATAGTTTCTCCATGATTAAGTTGCCAGAAAAGCAGCACCCGACACCAGCGTCTTTCTGAAAAGTGAAAATATTTTCAGCTGGAAGCGCTGGGAATCGGCGCACAAAAACACCGGAGCGCTGTGAAAATAGACGCTGGGCGCAGCGCACTTTCTCTAGACGTCCGTGTGCGCCCGCATACGCTCGCTCCTCATTGGAAACAACTGCAGAAAAAAGACGCTGGAGCCAGGGCCGTAGCTAGCTATGAGGACGGGGAGGTCCGGACCTCCCCTAATATTTCAGAGATTTTTTTAATATTTCAGAGTTTTTTTTTTTTTTAGCCTTTATTTAACCAGGTTTGTCCCATTGAGATCAAAGATCTCTTTTACAAGAGAGACCTGGCCAAGAAACAGCAGCAACACAAAGTTACAACAAACAAACACATAAACACATACAATTGAAAAACATTAAAATGATCAAATAAAACATTTGCATACAGACAGCCTGTTCTCAAGAGATTTTACCATAGCCTTAAAACCATTTAAGGTTACTAAGCTATTAAGTTTAAGATCAGACTGCAGACTGTTCCATGCGGTGGGTGCAGAGAACCTAAAAGCTTTCTTCCCCAATTCAGTTCGGACTTTGGGAACAGAAAATTGTAGAGTGTCCTGAGAACGAAGATTGTAAAAAAATAAAACAATCTGCATGGAAAACAAGAAAAGCATGAAAAACACGGGATCGCTTTTATTTTGAAACGAAAGGCAGGTCAGGCAGGAAGTCATCTGACGCCGCGTCCGCGGTAACTTGATTCTGAGAGAGCAGCAGCATGGTGGTGAGTGATGACTGTCTGTCTGCCTGGCGAGATAATTGAAGGTGAGCGAGCTGCGAGACAGTGAGCGAGTGAACGACAGACAGTGAGTGACACTGACAGATTTTTTAGCAACAACCAAGAAAGTAAGTGTCTAGTCTGTCTAAGTAACTTTGTGTGTTGTGTACGGCTTGGGTTGTGTACCTGTGTTTGTAGGTGTCATTTTGATATGAATTTGGCTAAAACAGTTTGTGTTTGTTAGTTACAATTATGTTGACAGGAGAGCTGAGCAGGTGGTGACATGAAAGAGAATATACTGAATAATGACATCACAACAGTATAATCCTAATGTTGATTTAAAATGATATATTACTCTAAATATGGCTTAAAAAGGGGGAAAAAAAAACTCAATCCGCCTCCCCTTGCTGGACCTCCCCTATTTCGGAACCCTGGCTACGGCCCTGGCTGGAGCCGAGGAACTGAAAAAAGACGCTGGACCCGAGGAAAAGAAGCTAGATGGACACACGGCCTAAGACTTAGGGCCTGTGTCCACCTAGCGTCTTTTCCTCAGGTCCAGCGTCTTTTTTCAGTTGTTTCCAATGGGGTGAGAGCGTATGCGAGCGCACACGGACGTCTAGAGAAAGTGCACAGCTCCCAGCGTCTTTTTTCGGCGTTTTTGTGCGCCCGGCTCCCAGCGCTTCCAGCTGAAAATATTTTAACTTTCAGAAAGACGCTGGTGTCGGCTGCTCCTTTTCTGGTAACTAATCATATGGAAAAACTATCGCAACAGAGACAGAACGGCTCAATTGTGGGAGCAGATCGGCTAGACACTTAATATTTCTGGTGAGTGTTGTGCTTACTGCTTTTAATAGCGTAGCCTACCTGTGTTGTTAGCATGCTAGCTGTCAGCTATTAAGCTGAACTAACGTTACTTGCAGACTGCTTCCTTGTATATTGTGCGCTGGGATCAGCGTTCCCCAGCGCACTCCCAGCGTTTAACGTCGGAAAGAGACGCTAGGTGGACACAGGCCCATACAGTACAGTGGTTGTTCTGTACAGACGGTTGGAGTTGGAAGGAGAGATGCAGAAAGGGTGAGATAATGGCGGACGTGTCTTTCACTGCTTATCGGCAGCTCTCAACACAAACAGACGAGACGAGCCTGGACGTGAATAAAGTGAACTCTGCATTATAGATAGAGCTACACACACATGGGTTCTGATGCAGTGCAGCAGGCAACTGCGAGTAACATCCATGCTGTGGAATAGTCATAACCTGCTCAGCAGGGGGTCAGTGGAGGCTCAGGGAATGCCTTCTGTCCACCTGTCTCTCATACACACTCAATATGCTAAACATACACAGAGAGAGAGGGGGAATGAGGGAGAGAGGAAGAGGAGGAGTGACTGGATGAAGATCTTAATTAAGATTAGGCCAGAGTCACTGCTCTGTGTGTCATCAGCTGTGCATCCTCTGCACCTCCCTCTCCCTCCCTCCCTCTGTCTCTCTCTCCCTCCCTCCCTCCCTCTGTTCACCATCGTTCACTTCCTCCTTTATTCTCCCCTCCCTCTCACCCCTCTCCACCCCCACAAGAGAGGCCAAGAACAAAATAAAACTTAGCCACCAGAATAAAATGTTGTATACGTTTGTGCAAACCACAGATATGTGACATCCAACCTGTGTGTGTTTGTGTGTGTGTGTGTGTGTGTGTGTGTGTGTGTGTGTGTGTGTGTGTGTGTGTGTGTGTGTGTGTGTGTGTGTGTGTGTGTGTGTGTGTGTGTGTATGTCTGTGTGTGTATGTGTGTTTGGGGGTGGGGGGGCATTGCATATTTCAAATGAACTGACATTTTCCAATGTAAATTTAAAAATTACGGTTAATTATGCGAATCAAACAAATTGGTTATGGTTAGGCAACTACAACAGGGTTATGTTTTGGGTTAGGGTTAACACATAAGTGAAATGTGACTCACGGTTGAAGTAACACGGGGGATTAGATCGAACCGGTGTGAAAGGCAAGTGTCCGTCCAACCTGACCACAACATACTGGCCACCGTTCTACTCCAATAGCAGACTCTATGTCAACATTTTATTTTTGATTTTATTGCGATTCTTTTCTAAATCTTTCCTTTATTACCGTAAACCAAGAAGACAACAAAGCATTCATAAAGTTGACAAAGAACACAACACAATTCAGTCAATTCAGTCACACTGCCAATGGAGACTATGAAACGCTAAGACAACACACACACACACACACACGCACACACATACACACCCACCCACACACACACACACACACAAGCACATCCTTGCACTGGCGTACTCGCGAGAACATTACTTTGGCCGCTAGCTGTTGACAATAAAAATGAAAAACTTGTTATAGTGCCTTCACGGAAGATGGAAGGAACACACACAATCACACACACACACACACACACACACACACACACACACACACACACACACACACACACGCAGAGGGCTGTTAGTGCTTTCTGGGATGTAGGGAGAGAGGGGGATCAGGGCTGTTATTTCTTCTAGTTGTTGCTAAAGTAAATGAAAAATCCTTGCCACAGGATATGTACAAGCTGCATATTAGAACTGTTTGCTTGTTTTCTTTCAACCAAACTGAAATTCTAAATGATGGGTGTTGGGAACAACTGCGACAGCTTTATCTGTGTAAGGTGAATCCAAAGAAATCACATAAATAAATAAAGAGAAAATCATACTTATGAATCAGGACGAATAAAAGGCGAAAAACAATCACACGAATGTCTCAGTTCTATACAAACAACAGCCAGGTTCAACTATGCAGAAACAAAACACGTGATACACACACCTACTGTACCTAAGCGTTGCTGTAACCCCAAAAGGCCCTTTTCACTATTGTGTTGTGATGTTGGAGATGGAGACTGATTCTCTTTCTTTAGTTTGAGTTAAAAAGCCCAGTGAGGCTGGCTCCTGCTGAAGCTTTTCTTAATCCTGGGAGGCTGGTTATAGAGGCAGCGTTCAAGTTCAGGTTCAGCATCGGCCATGAGTTTGAATTTAATTTCTTATAAACATCCAGGAGGCAGGAGGAGGAGGAGGCCGCCTTCGCAGTACTGCCTCAGGGACGTGGGCAAGAATATCCACTAATGGCTCCTCCTCCTCAACCGATTCCTCCAAAAACACAAATCAGAGCCGTTTTCTGAGGGGATTTACAAAGTGCATTTCAAATGTAATTCACAGTGTTATAGCCTATAGTCTTTATTTTCTGTTGTTGAGAAATATAGAAGCTTGCCGCAAATGTAAGTGAAATGTGAATAGAAATTGAATACTTAACGATTTCTCACAGGGGGTGTTTTTTCGAAGTCAATCTAAGGGCATTCCCTGTCTGTGTGAGACTGCTAGCATGTCCCACACAGACACACATACGCACGCACACACGCACACACACACACACACGCATACGCACGCATGCACACACACGCGCGCACACACACACGCACACACACACACACACACACACACACACACACACACACACACACACACACACAGAGAGAGAGAGAGACCACAGGACTTTAAGAACATTTAATTAAAAACCTAGCTTAACCTCTATTGCAGAGTGCATATTCCCATAGAGACACTGCATGAAATAGGCCACGCCCATCACGGGGGAAAGCTCTCCGTTCACCTCCACACACCAGCGTCATTTTCCTTGAATTAAACATAGCTAAAAGCTGTTGTGTGGTGGGCTGTGCACACAACAAATGTAAAAAAATCACCAGTTAAAATGTTGTACTTCCGAGACAAACAAGGAAGCTGTTGAGAATTGGCGAGAAGAAAAATGTGGATCTAGCTGTCAGTGAAGTAAGTTGG